>NC_053154.1:340171562-340356670 GCF_016835505.1 Polypterus senegalus | reverse complement strand
TCGAAAATTTGGTAGGCGGCTTCCCTGCACTAACCGAAACCAATGTACGTACTTATTTCGGTGGTATGATGCCACTGTCGGCTGCCATATTGAACTTTTCAACAGTCTTTGTTACTTATGGGCCTATCTTCAAGAAATTTGGTACACGGGTTCCCAACGCTAACTGAATCCTACTTATGTACATATATACGTCCATAGCCTGCAGCTCAGTCACCGTGTTGGGTCCCCCATCCCAACGCCTCCCACGTTGTTGGCTACCTGCCTATATAAGGCCGTCCGTCGCTCCAGTCTCTTCATTCCCTTCCTTGCTTTGCCATGGCATCCACGTCTCCCTGCTGATAACTACAGCCTTTTTATTTAATCCACGGCTTCTCCGCTGTTTTATTGTTCATTTATTACGATTATAGTTATTGTGTAGGTATTTTAGACTTACTTTACATTGCTCAGGTACTCATTTCCTTTATCATTCTAACCATACCCCCATTAACATGTCTATTGAGGTGATCACTATCGATCAAAGAACTGTCACTTACCGAGTGGTTTCCATGCCCGGAGATACCACCTACCTTTTCCATTCTCTGTGTTACATATTGCACGGCCATATCAGGCTCACTCTTGATATCCATTGTCTCTTATGTATTGAATGACTGGGACAGGTTCAAGGTGTGGACTGATGACGGTACAGGAGATAATTAGACTACACAGGAGCACTAGAAGAGTGAAATGCTTAAGCCCTTCACCTATGGTTCTGCATGTGAGTTGATGGCTGCCGCTGAATTGTTCGGTTGTCGCTTTCAAGTGTACCGAAATGGCCAAATATTTTACACCTTTCGACAACCGCCAATGCCTCTTAAACATCTTAGATTGACAGGTGACGATTTCAGTAGTGGACACTTTGATGTTTATGAATGTTTAAACTCTCAAAAGCTGGATGTGATTTTATCGATGAAACCGGTTGTGTGCTTACAACGCTTGACAGATGCCGAATGTCTCTTCAACACAAGTTCTACAAATACCGTCGTAATTGAAAGAAAGCATGAAACTCAAACCGATTATGACAGCAGCAATCCAAGCTGTGAGATTTGAAACAAGATTACTGTTCACATGGCCAACTGTAAGTTACATGCTCAAGAGTAAGCTCAGCGCACAGCTTGGTCATGTTACAACCGGAGGGCCGAACTCACAATGTGGAATACAAAGAGATCCTTAACAAATAATTATTGGTATATTTTCCCTCAGTTTAAAAAGGTTCTCTTTTCTTCTTAATAAAAATTTTAAGTCAGTACTTCGCCGCTGCGAAGCGCGGGTATTTTGCTACAGTAGTCTTTAATAAATACTCAGTCATGATCGTTGCTACTGACCATGCGTAAGCAGGAGTGTCCTTCTCGTTGACGTCACAGTTTTCTTATTTGTAAATCTTGTTCCTGACCAGCCTATTCACCACCACTGCAGGACTCCTAGTCAGGTCAGTGGTATGACAGGTGAACCTTCATCTTTGGTTTATCGTTCTTCATACTTACTTCAAGGGGCTTCACATCAGGCTCTCCTTTCTCTGTTCCTGTGCAGCACTAATAATAGTGAAGCAAGTCCTGTGATGGCAGAGACCTGATGAAAAAGACGCTGAATACAACAGAAACTATTTTTATTTACTTCTTGTAGAGTCCAAAAATCACACAAGCAATGCCTCAAAAGACCTTTGACAGCCCCTAACCTTAACCACCGAAAAAGACAAGAAAATCTTCCAAAAGAAAAAGAAAAAAAAAAAAAAAAGGAACAATTCTTGGCAAAGGCACTTCTGAGGGAGACTCCCTTCTAGGTAATTTGAATGTGCAATGGGTGTCAATAAGGAGTAAATACGACCCACAAAACAGAACACAAGTGGCCCTCTTCACAATCCATCATGGCCACCTCACAAATTCAACACAACAGTAAAAACAGCTTTGTTCCTGCACTGAGCTCCTCACCAAGTGACAACATGGCAGAACAGATGACACCCTTTACTAAATACAGCAGCACGGACACTTTGCTTTTGTCCATTTCCTGTCATGCTGAAGACGTTGTGTTGATGTACTGAGGCCCATCAGACAGACCAAAGGCAGATCAGCCTTCATCTTTCATCTTCCATCACTTGATAGCCAAAGCCTTTTGAGGTTTCACAAGCTCTTCTTCCCTTGCTAGTGTAAAATGTGGCGCTACACGTTCGTGATGAGTTAGCCCTTTGTCACTTTTGAGTAGTTTCTTTCTTCCTTGATCATCTCACTTGTATTCTGTACCAGCAGATTAAGATGTATGGACAGCAAACTCCATCCATTACATGTTGATGAAGTCCAAGCACCTCTTTAGAGTAATCAGGTCCATCACCCTCTTATCAGCATGGTGTCCTCAGCAGAAGTAGAGAAGCTAAGAGAAAGTTATCAGTGGCAAAGGTTTCATGCTCAGCTCTTTTTGTAGTTAAAGCTAACTAGTCGTATGATTTAATCGGTTTACTCTTTACTTACATATAAGGCCCAGTGCAGTGGCACTTGACGCGTTTTGGACCACTTTGCTAAAATTGGACCCTTCAAGTCTGACAGTCGCCAGTTAGTTTTTGACAGAAATATGAGACAGAATTGCACTAACATTCAAATCCAACACTGCAGAATTTAAGATTCAAACTTCCCACCTTTCATCCAGTGACCATAATGGCCATTTAGTCATGAAGATCGATCAACAGAAGGCCGCTTGTCCTCACAGTGCATGGAATTAAAGGCCTACCTTGATCTGGCAGACATCACAGTGAGTTTAGAAGGACCAGTGCAGTGACCAAGATGTCTGGCCTGGAGAGACACTGAGGGTGTAAGAGACCATGAGAGTGAAAGGGGCAACCACAACACACAAACAAGCCTGGAGCAGGAAGGCCACAAAATGAAGCAAAACTCGTTACCATCTACAAGAAAGCGAGACGCTGCACTCCATGGTGGTAGTTTTGGAGCCATTTCTGATGTATGCAAGTCTACTGATGTCAGATAGCAGCCTTGATTGTTATAAATAAATGTCTACTTAAGTATATAACAGACTGACGCATCTGAATAATTTAAAAGTCACTTGGCCCTGATGACTGTCATCTTGCTGACCACACTTTGAAGATCACTGCTCTGGAGGACTTTTCACTTGTTTTGGTCAATTTCTCTATCCTAGGCTTGTACCACTAGTTTAAAAACAGACCCTAAGTGATGTGTGAACCTCACTGATACAGTAAGTCTCTTTGGATAAAAGCATTTGCGAATCGAATAAAGGATCAATGGAAATACGGGCAAATGTTCTCATTTTTAGTTCCATTTTTCAAGGACACAAAGCTTCTTCCTCATGTCTTAGTAGTGGCGTCACATCAGTCTGTGTGTCGTTTAGGTGCTGGGATCAGTTAGGGGCTTCAGTGCTCCATCTTTTAACACTCATAGCCACCTGGAATGGAGAACAGTGAAGAACATTCTTGACATTGAAGTTCATTCATTAAAAACTGTCAACTCATTCACCTTCCAGTCAACTTGCTCAGTGCAAATTCAAATTTGTCCAAATGAAGACAAAGTGCTTCAGATTCACTTGTGTGTTCCTCAGGCGCTCACTTGAAACTCCTCAATGCCAACACTGTAGTCTCAGCACAAGTTAATCTACACAAAGCAAGAACATAAATTTAAAAAGTTAGTTAACAATCAAAATAAATCATCTTCAGAAAACAGCAAATGTGCCTTTCATAAAGTTCCATCTAAATGGAAGTGGCTGTCCACAGAGAGCGCCATTTTGTGACTCCACTCAAACACACTTCGGTGAGGTTAACTCCATGACACAAACGTTTGCTTCCAATTCCCATAAATCTTCCATCCTAAATGCACTCCCTTTTATTTCCAGGATTGCTCAGAAATATACAAACTTTCACGAGATGCCAAGTCTACAAGTGAACTTAGAAAATGGAGTTTAATATAAAAAAGTGTAAAGTGCAACACATGGGCAGAGGGAACATAAATTATAAATACAAGATGGGAGACACCGAGCTACAGCAAGAGACCTCTGAAAAGGGTTTAGGGTTTATGCTGACACAACATCTTCATCATCTAAGCAAAGTGAAGAAGAGATTAAAAAGGCAAATAAAACGTTAGGTTATATCACAAAATCTGTGGAATATAAGTCAAGGGACATTGTGCTCAAACTCCATAACACACCAGTGAGACCACATCTGGAGCACTGTGTGCAGTTCTGGTCACCACACTACAAGAAAGACACAACAACACTTGAAGCTGTGAAAAGAAAAAAACAACCAGGTGCATCATGGGACTTAAGAATAGATACTACACTTGATACACTAGCCAAAGGGCCAAGAAGGACGTGTCCCATATGGTTGGGCGGTTAGAATTCCTGGTTTTCACCCAGGCGGCCCGGTTTGACTCCAGGTATGGTAAAGCTATTCTACCCCTCATCAGCATCACAGCTGTGTTCTTCATCCTGCACTGCCTTCCCACATCTTGGCAGGTGTAGTGGTTAAGGCTTTGGACTTTAAATCCTGAGGCTGCAGGTTCAAATCCTGCTACTGACACTGTGAGACCATTAGCAAGTCACTTCACCTGCCTATGCTCAAAGTGGGAAAAAACCCAAAAGAAACGTAATCAATTGTATCATAAATGTTGTAAGTCACGTTAGATGAAGACGTCATTCTAAATGTAAACTTAAGGACGTGTCCTACTGTGACAGAGTCAGAGAATTAAACCTGTTCAGTCTGAGCAGAGAGCACTGTGTGGTGGTCTATTCCAGGTCTTCAAAGGCACTGATGAAGCTGATCCAACAGAAATCTTACAGCTTAACACTAGAATTACCAGAGCCTACGAAAAAACTCGTAATTCCGTCCCACCTTAAATTGCTTCTTAAATCCCTTCACACCTCTCCTAGCGTCCTTTGTCCTCTAAATGTGCTGATAAAGAGAAGCTAGGAGCAGCCGGCTATTCCATCCCCCCACCAATTTAGAACGTGCACGAACTTCTCTCAGCTCATGCCTTGATTGAGTATCTGGGAGTGAAGTGGAGTTTTAGAGTGGAAATAATAGATCGTTGTTTGGAACACACGCATTTCATGTCTGTTCCGTTTCTACAGTAATCTGTGTCAACACATTGCTAAAACAGAAACGTTTTTTATATTCTAGTAGTAGATGACAAAATGTAGGCATAAACTATATAATGTATGAAGCCTGAAGTCCAAATAGCAAAGAAACATTTTCACAAGAATAACACAATTGCACTTTTATTCAAAATATAACTGCAGAAACAAAAAGCCGCCTTAACATGCGACATTGACACCAGTTTATTGTAACTGCCTCCGTGGTTCAATAGACTCAGCCCCGCTTGGGAATCAAGAGGTCAGAGTTCGATCCTGCGCTCTCCTTTTTGAGAAGTAAACTGCTCTTAGTCTTACTGTTTTAGAATAAAAGCATACATTTGATTTCAGTCTGTAACAGCCGGTGCAATTTATGATCCTTGTAAAGGTTAGCTTTTTTTTATTCACTTTTCATTCTCTCAGTCGCGTTCAGAATCAATCCATACAACCCCATCTGACACGGCTGTTTTCACTAAAGACGCTATAGCTCTGCAGTGTACCACGATGCATACTAACGCCCCCGGTTCTGACACACAAACGCTGGCGAAGCTGCCTTCTTCGATCTCACCGTCACTTGCTTTTCTTTTTTTCAGTTTTATTGAGTGTTCCTGCCAGTCCCGCATGTTGCTGTATGCTGTTTCTTTTGTACTCCAGGACATGCAGAGGAAAGAATGGTAAAGACCAGTAACTTCGGCGCTATATGCAATCATCAGACACTCCCCATCTGCCCGTGTCGTTCAAACACAGGAACATATATTGGTGTAAAAGTATAACAAAAGTGCACTTTTATTCAAGTGCACTTTTTCCATCGCCTTTTCCTGTAAGAAGCAATGTACACACTTCTCTCTATGCTGTGGTTTCTATTACACACCTGAAAGAAAGAGACAATATATGTGAAAATATAATCGCACTAATGCAATATTATTTGAAAGCGAACAGCGTCAGATCGGGTGTGAATTTATGCAGGAACTGGAAATTCTCTGATGCGGGACCTTCCCCCAGGGAAGAAAGTACAGTGTCAGGTGCTCATTCAGTGTAATAGAAACCATAGCACAGAGAGGTGTGTACACGGCAACAAGTACACGGTCGTAAATGTAGGAAGGACGGTCCTTGGGTGTGTGGGAACTGTTAATATTTGAATGTGATGATTTTATATAGCACGGAATGAAAATCTGCACTTCTTAGCATTGCACCATGCAAGCTGTCGTATCAATCGCCTACTGTAACTTGCTTTCTTTTTCTTGGTTATACAGGTAGTTTTGAATAAAAGTGCACTTGTTTTGTTTGCGAAATGAAGTGTCTGCGTGCACTTTTCGTGGCATTACACGTATTTTTGAGCATGCCCGTTTGAGCAGTATAAAAGTATTGAAAAGTATAACAAAACAACGGGCAGATGGGGAGTGTCTGATGATTGCATATAGCGCCGAACTTACTGCTCTTTACTATTCTCTCCTCTGCATGCCCTGGAGTACAAAAGAAACAGAATACAGACGCTATAGCTCTGCGTTGTACCACGATGCATACTAACGCACCGGTTCTGACACACAGGCGCTGGCGAAGCTGCCTTCTTCGTATCTCACCGTCACTTGATTTTCTTTTTATTCAGTTTTATTGAGTGTTCCTGCCAGTCCCCGCATGTTGCTGTATGCTGGATATGTTCATATGTATTGTCTCTTTCTTTCAGGTGTGTAATAGAAACCACAGCATAGAGAGAAGTGTGTACATTGCTTCTTACAGGAAAAGGCGATGGAAAAAGTGCACTTGAATAAAAGTGCACTTTTGTTATACTTTTACACCAATATATGTTCCTGTGTTTGAGCGACGGGCAGATGGGGAGTGTCTGATGATTGCATATAGCGCTGAAGTTACTGCTCTTTACCATTCTTTCCTCTGCATGTCCTGGAGTACAAAAGAAACAGCATACAGCAACATGCGGGGACTGGCAGGAACACTCAATAAAACTGAATAAAAAGAAAAGCAAGTGACGGTGAGATACGAAGAAGGCAGCTTCGCCAGCGTTTGTGTGTCAGAACACCCTGGGGCGTTAGTATGCATCGTGGTACACTGCAGAGCTATAGCGCGTCTTTAGTGAAAACAGCCGTGTCAGATGGGGTTGTATGGATTGATTCTGAACGACTGAGAGAATGAAAAGTGAATTAAAAAAAAAAGCTAACCTTTACAAGGATCATAAATTGCACCGGCTGTCACAGACCGAAATCAAATGTATGCTTTTATTCTAAAACAGTAAGACTAAGAGCAGTTTACTCTCAAAACAGAGTTGCGCAGGATCGAACTCATGACCTCTTGATTCCCAAGCGGGGGCAGAGTCTATTGAACCATAGAGACAGTTACAATAAACTGCTGTCAATGTCGCATGTTAAGGCAGCTTTTTGTTTCTGCAGTTATATTTTTGAATAAAAGCGCAGATTACTGTAGAAACGGAACAGACATGAAATGCGTGTTCCAAACAACGATCTATTATTTCCACTCTAAAACTCCACTTCACTCCCAGATACTCAATCAAGGCATGAGCTGAGAGAAGTTTGTGCACGTTCTAAATTGGTGGGGGGATGGAATAGCCAGCTGCTCCAAGCTTCTCTTTATCAGCACATTTAGAAGACAAAGGACGCTGGCGAAGAGGTGTGAAGGGATTTAAGAAGCAGTTTAAGGTGGGACGGAATTACGAGTTTTTTCGTAGGCTCTGGTAATTCTAGTGTTAATGGTGAATCTCGTACTCAAAGACCTCAGTGGAAGTGCATTTAGGACTGGAGACAGGAAGCACATCTTTGTGCAAACACTTGTGGTAATCTGAATAAAAAAACTATTAAGACATGGAGATGAAGCAAAAACCTTGAAAACCTTTAGGAAGGATCTGGATGAGATACTGAGACAGCTGAAGTTTTAGCTAAACAAACAAGTGAGGTGTGAATGGTCACCTCTACTTTGTTAAAGGTTCTTATTACTGAATAACCAAGAAACAGTTCATCTCAGGAGAGAATAAGGAAAGTGTGTCAAGATGTCAGAAGTTCTGCTGGCCAAGAGAAAGCACCTTATGTTCTCTAAGCAGGAAACCTAGGACGGTGCTGCCCTTAGAGGTAGGAGGTTGGTATTTTCTCTGTGGCACATTGGATGGCAGCACACAGAAAGACTGGCACTGTGGTGCTGAAAAGGCCTGGTACTTTGAGGACTAATGCGGGTCAGGAATGCAGGGACAGCTGGGGTACAAGGAGCGTTTTGCCAAGACATTTAAAGTACCAGAGCTACAATGAAACTGTGATTAGGAGGACAGCTGGGACAACAACTCACTGGCAGGAGGATGAGAGCTCAGGGTCACAAAAGCAGAGAATGAGAGGGGTGAAGATTTGAGCCCATCAGGCAGATGGGTCAAGGCCTGTGCTGGCGACTTCTCTTGTACTTTATTTAATTTAGGATAACAAATGTGCCCTTCTTTGAGAGACCTGAGTCGTGGTATTAACACAGGGTTAGAATGACGCTAGGAGGACATGTTTGTTTCACACAGCATTACATAACATGTCCTATTAGAGAAAAGTGGACAATGAGAAGTGGAGCTAAGTGGAAAATGATTATCCTGCTATAAAGACTTTAGTAGCTTTACTTCCTAGTCTCAGGTTTTACGATTACACCGTGTTAGTGGTTTGGAAAGTCTATCTTAAGTTCACATGCAGAGTACCAAAACTGCAATACAATAAAACATAAAAAACACAATCGACGGACTGAAGATGAAAACTCCAAAGCTGTCTATGCAGACACAGACTCAGTTTGTCTTTAATAAATTGGAGGTTGATATTTAAAGTTACCTTCTTTCACATTCTCAGAGCTGCTAAGCTTCAGGGTTGTCCTTTTTTGGTGTTTGCTGCAGTGGAGTTTCAGATTCCTGGTCTTTGTTTGATACTGAAAGAAAATTCATGAAAATGTGTTCAGATGGCTGGATAGTCAGAACAGTGACATTCTGAGATGAAGACGTGTAAAGAGTGAAGGCTGGAGATGAGAAATTCAAACCATAACAGCAACAGTGGACAGAACACAGAGTGAAGAAAAGAAAGAAATTTGATGTTGTCAGCCTTGTGACCTCGTGGAGCTCCTAACATTTGTGTGTCCTGTGATGTCCTCCAGTGGCTAGTGGTGAATCCTTTACCATCTTGTAAGCTGTGCCAACAGTAAGCAGACAGACATACAGACAGAGAGACACTGCAGACGTGTGCGGACTTCACCTCACAAAAGAGCAACTTTAAAAGAATGAGGACATCTTGGACACACAAATGATGAACATCAAGTGATGACATGGCAGCCTATCAGCTCAGTGTTTAAGTTTGACATACCTGGTATTCTATGAGTTTCCTCTTCCTCCTCTTTAACACCACAATCGCTACAATCAGCAGCCCCACCAGCACAACCAGCACTGCCACTAACACCAGTATCACCTTGGTGCCTCCACTCACTCCGTTTGACTCTTTCTCTGCTTTAATCAGATCTGTAAATCAAAGACAAAGATGAAATACTCGACCATTTGAAACATTAATTCAAACAGCTGCTTATAATGTGACGAGTTATTAATTATCTTTCATTCTTGAAGGCAGGTGTCCAGAGCCCGGCTACCCGACTCAGTCTGTAGATGACTGTAATGGTGGCCACACGTGTTTATGGTAGTCCAGTTCTTTATGTTTGCCTTTGTCTCATTGGACTTGTGTTTTAATTTGACTGCTTGCTCCACAGACTGAGCTCAGAAGGGTTTTATGTTCATCAGGTTCTACTTTGTTTTCTTCATGTTTTAACAAAGCCATACTTTTACACGTGTAAGTTTGAATTTAGTGACGAGTACAATCTACACTTGCATTTGTTTGAGTTCTGCTTACCGCATGCCAACAGCACTACAACTGTGCCACCACCCCACTCTATGTCTATAAAGTTAAATAACTAAACAAACTAATAAATTAATAACTGTATTGTGGGATGTGACAAAGAATAACAACAATAACATGGCATGTGAGTGTGTTCAGTGTGTTCATGTGAGTTGCCCAAAGTGCATTCTTTCCTTCAGTTGTGCTCATGTCACTTGTACTGGTAAATGTCAGCTGCTGGTGACAATAGTGGACATAACTTGTGATAAGTAAAGGAAGGACAATCTGCAGGTGGGTGTCACAATAAGTGGTCTTTCTTTACGATGCACATTTCCTAGTGCCTGCTTCTGTGCTCACACACAAGATGAACTCACACTGAATTTCAGCTGATGTCCTCTTCTCCCTCAGTCTGTCATTCTCGACAGTGCAGGTCACAGACACGTCTCCTGTCACATTCACAGTCAGGACGCTGGTCACACTGTACAGACCTCTGCTGTCTTTGCTCAGTGTTGTGCTTACTTGTCCTGAGTTCTGAAGCAGCTCCTTATTCACAGACCACTGGACCTTTGGCTCAGGGAATCCCCCAGTAGACTTGCAGGTGAAACTGACCTCACTGTCTTTAAACACTGGTGATGCTGGTCCTTGGACAACTGGGACAGAGTAACGACCTGAAGAGACACAAACACATTAAAAGGACTGAACCTGCAGTGAGACGTGTGTGTGACCTGCTGCTTCATCTCCTACAGTCCGGTGGCACAGCTGACCTCATCAGACACACTGGACTGGACAGCGGCTCGCTGACGTCCCCAATTCCTCTTAGGACACACACTGACCATTAGATTTCAAAGGCCTTCACTGTACTGAAGTATCTGAGAGCTCACATAAGAACATTTCATTTACCTTTTCAATTATGAACCTGCATTCAAGACAGCATTTCATTGAGCAGATGCTCATACAATTAAACACAATAAGTTGGGCAGCTCGCCCTCCACAGCTTTGTCAGGCCAGGAAAAGTTATGAAATGTTGTAGTGCTGCCCAAACCCACCGACTGTGAGGCAGACGACAAGCTAAGCACTCGTCTTTCAGACTCTTCATTTTTTATTATTTAATTGAGGTTCACCTGGGCACCTCACACTGCACCCCACTTCTCTTCTTCTCCCAGTAAGGCACACCAGTATGTCTTAAAACAGAATCAAACAAATGGTAAAATAACCAACCAGTACATTTCAGGAATAAATGAAACAGAATGAGCAACAAATCTGAGGACCAACTATTTAAAAACAACAAGCAGCAAAAGGAATGACAATGGCAGCCAAACCGGTACAATCCAGTTCAGGGTTTGGGGAGCCATGGTCTATCCTGGCAGCACTAGACAGAATGCAGGGGCATCAGATAAATGTTGAAAAGAGCAAATAATAAAAACAAAAGGATGAATTAAAATCAACAGAAAAAAGAAAAATGTGTCAGATATAAGATAACATCCATCCATTTTCCAACCTGTTGAATCTGAACACAGGGTCATGGGGGGTCTGCTGGAGCCAATCCCAGCCAACACAGGGCGCAACGCAGGAAACAAACCCCAGGCAGGGCCCCAACCCACCGCACAACACACACACTCACACACCAAGCACACTCTAGTGACAATTTAGAATCGGCAATCCACCTAACCTGCATGTCTTTGGACTGTGGGAGGAAACCCACGCAGACACGGGGAGAACATGAAAGCTCCACGCAGGGAGGACCTGAGAAGTGAACCCAGGTCTCCTAAATGCGAGGCAGCTGCGCTACCACTGTGCCACCGTGCTGCCCTAGAAGATAACATCCTACACAAAACAGTGCTGAGCTCAACATGGCCATTCTGTATGTGGACCACTTCAGTGGAGTGAGTGGCACTGCTACTGTAATGTCTGAATATCTCAAAAGCTGAGGTTAGTGGCATCAAAAACAAGAACGACAACAGGGTGGTGTGTAAACAGCAGAAAATAATGTGTGGCAGCATTAAAAACGCGGGGTCAAATATTAGAGAGTTTCATAAACCACTCCGCTGCTCCTCACTACACCACCATTAGGCTTTATGTGAATGAGCTCTTAAAATTACTGAACCTCCAAACACCAGATGGTGCTGTGGCAAAAAAATGAGAAGTTCACTTCCATCAATCATTTAACTTACTACTAAAATGTTTACAAATGAAAACTTCAATTTGTTCAATTCCCCAGTTGCAGTAATACTGGTTTGTATTTCCGTGAAATGCCTGTAATTTTGTCTGACAGTAATACAGTGGAACCTCGGGTCACGACCATAATTCGTTCCAAAACTCTGGCTGTAACCCGATTTGGTCGTGAACTGAAGTAATTTCCCCCATAGGATTGTATGTAAATACAATTAATCCATTCCAGACCCTATAAACTGTATGTAAATATATATTTTTTTAAGTTTTTAAGCAGAAATATAGTTAATTATACCACTGAATGCACAGCGTAATAGGAAACTAAATGTAAAAACACTGAATAACACTGAGAAAACCTTGAACAACAGAGAAAACTAACACTGCAAGAGTTCACGCTATAGCCTTACGACTTAATAAACAACCAACAATGCGCGCGCGTGTGTGTGTGTGTGTTTATGTCTCTCTTAAGCGCGCTTCTCTCACCTGTTTTTCTGTCTGGCACGCGCCTGTGTGTGTGTCTGTCTCACGCGCACCTCTCCCTCTGTGTGTGTGTGTCTGTCTGACGCGTGTGTCTCTGTCTCTCTGTCTGTCTGTGTGTGTGTCTCATGTGCGCCTGTCTGTCTGTCTCCGTCTCGTGTGTGTGTGTGTGTGTGTCCGTCCGTCCGTCTCTCGTGTGTGTGTCTGTCTGTCTGGCGTATGCCTCTGTGTGTGTGTGTCTGCCTGCCTCACGTGCACCTCTGTGTGTGTGTGTGTCTCATGTGCGTTTGTCCGTCTGTCTGAGGACCAGTTTACTATTTCAACCTCCATTAGAGATCACAAAGCTTCTTATACAGAGGAGAAGTTTAGAAGTGAGGTTTACTCGCCTGCAATTTGAAGGCACATCCTGAGACAGCTGTCTGGAGTTGGACTCCCCAGCACGGTGGTAGTTGCAGGCATAGCCCCCATCGTCAGTTAGGGACACACTGGACAGCCTCAGGGACAGATTGCCACGTGAAAGCTCAGACCTAAAGAGCTGCGTTCTGCCTTTAAACTGGGGGGCCTGATTTGTCAGATAATCCTGTCCTTTGACAAATGAATGAACAATGAGATCTTCAGATGTTTTCCATTCAACAGAAATGTCCTCCGTCTTTAAAGACTCTTCAGTGTTCAGAGAGCAGGGGATTTGCACCGTCTCTCCAACGATGGCAGTAAGACAGTTGTCAGCTGACATTTGAGAAATTAAACAAGTCAGAAAACAACTGTTTAAGATTCAAACCGACGGACTTTAACCTTCATACACATACAACGTTACGAGTACCACAGCACATTTACAGAGAAATTAAAATGGACTTCTTGTGGCTCAGATTCATAACACACCAAATATATTCACTGAGGAGAGGCTTTCAGGGGTGTAAATGACAGACACACTCTCAATCCCTGAACTCTAAAACACACAAGTAAACTAAAATGAACAACTTCATTAAAGAGAAACATTCAGGAACGCTGAACAAGAAGTAAAGAACAAATGAAGATCAAACAATACAACCTGGGCCTCCAGCACCACTTACCAGGTGGGATGGCTCACTCTCATGTTGATCACTGTACACCAATGAAGTTCTCCTCTTCCCATTTCTTGTCCATCTCTTTTCACGTCCTGCCAGCTGACCACTTGTCCAACTCTCCACCTGACTCTTCTCTCCCCAGTCAGTGAGATGATTAAGACCTTAACCTTGGGTCTCATCCACACATCCAAGCATATTGACACCAAGATAAATAAGCTCCAAAAATGTCTCACAGATTTCATGCAGCCCTCCGATACTAAAGAACTTTGATAAATCCATCATCGAAAGCAGCCTGATAGGAAGTACTACAGTCTGGTTTGAGAACAGCATGCAGCAGGACCATAAGGCTTAGCTGAATGCATCACTGGGTGTGAACTCACTAATTCCGTGAGAACCCTAAATCCAAAGAGGACTGTTTCATTTATGTTAGGTAGAATGCCCAGAGGGGACTGGGCGGTCTCATGGTCTGGAATCCCTACAGATTTTATTTTTCTCCAGCCGTCTGGAGTTTTTGTTTTTTCTGTCCCCCCTGGCCATTGAACCTTACTCTTATTCGATGTTAATTAATGTTGATTTATTTTGTTTTATAATTATGTCTCTCATTTTTCTATTCTTTAATATGTAAAGCACTTTGAGCTACTGTTTGTATGAAAATGTGCTATATAAATAAATGTTGATGATGATGATGAATTATGAGGACATTTACAACAAGCGATGTCACACCAGGGCAAAGATAAGGATCAGAGATACCAGGCATCCCCACAATGGCCTCTTCCCTTTACTCTGTGCATCAATAAAAGCATCACATAATCAAAAGTAACAACCACTTAGGGATAACGATTTCGATGTTGGATCACATTTACCTCAGAGCTGCGTTTCTCAACCTTCTTTGCATTGAGACCCACTTGACCGCCTTACGTTCCTTAACAAACCACAGAAAGCATTTAAAGAGCAGGTAGGTTTCACTCTTCATAAATCAAGCACAATTAGAAAAGTGGGGGAAAGGAAGAAGGTCCCCTTGATGAAACATGCAGTTTGAAATGGGGAAAAACACTGTGCACTGCTGTTGATCGCTTTGGAAGACTCGTGGTGCGTCACAGCAATTTAGTACCTGAAGCAGCAGGACCCGACTTCCTTCCAGGAGTGTTTGAAACCCAAGGACAGCCCCACACAACCCACTAGTGGCAACCCACAAAGACCCAGTGGTCGAGAAACACTATCTTAGAGTACATCTTTATGTAAGATTCTTACAAGCCTTGCATTAATATAAGACACAAGCTTGTATGCGTTTGTGCCTGCTAATGAGGTGAGCCAAAGGTACAAATTTGTGTTCATAAGTCAAATGTTAGCCATCAAATTGTATGTCAACTTCTTTTCATAAGCGGAGTTTACTCAGAGTTCATAAAGAGACATGCGGTGCCTGGCAGCACACAGCTTTATTTGGAACAACCGTGAAGCTCACAGCCCCACTGAGAAAGACAGAAAGGGAAGCGAAGGTAATGGAGAAGTGCAGGTGACAGGGAGGAAGCTAGGAGTCATAATCTGAACTTCAAATCGTTATGTTGAACATGGTTTATTAACACGAACAATATACACACACACATATGCTTCAGTCTCTGCTTTCAGATCCTGACTGAAGACTCACTACTTCAGTTTAGCACACCCTGACTAGAGCTGCTGATTAACTGTACAGACTGCATCTCTGTTGTTAGTCATTAGCACTCAAACATAAGAAACATGATAGTTATAATTTGATACTAACCCTCACCTACTCTGTTTCTCTTCTCGGTACTCAAATGTGCCACTTGGTGCCACAGCCCAACTGTCAAGTTGTTTTGCCTGCCTAAGGTAAAGTCTTCCCTGATGGAGGATTGCAGGAATCCGGGAGTAGAGGGTTCCTTTCATCGGATTGGCTGGCCCAGCGCTGTTTTAGCTGTGGAATGGCCAAATGGGGGAGACAGCTTGAAGTCTGAGTTCTCCAGGACTCTGAACAAATCCAAATCATATTATGGGATATCATCTACATTTTTATTTTTATACTGTATTGAGGATTTTTTTTGTTTTGTGTATTGTATTGTATTATATTGTATTGACCTCCTTCTTTTGACACCCACTGCACACCCAACCTACCTGTAAAGGGGTCTCTCTCTGAACTGTCTCTCCTGAGGATTCTTCCATTTTTTCCTTACAAGGTTTTTTTTTTTGGGAGTTTTTTTCTTGTCTACTTAGAGGGTCAAGGCTGGGGGGCTGTCAAGAGGCAGGGCCTGTTAAAGCTCATTGCGGAACTTCTTGTGTGATTTTTGGCTATACAAAAAGAAATTGTATTGTATTTTGTATATGCATGCATACACATGTACAGTCATATGAAAAAGTTTGGGAACCCCTCTCAGCCTGCATAATAATTGACTCTACTTTCAGCAAAAAAAGATAACAGTGGTATGTCTTTCATTTCCTAGGAACGACAGAGTACTGGGGTCTTTTCTGAACAAAGATTTTTAGTGAAGCAGTATTTAGTTGTATGAAATTAAATCAAATGTGAAAAACTGGCTGTGCAAAAATTTGGGTCCCCTTGTAATTTTGCTGATTTGAATGCCTGTCACTGCTCAGTGCTGATTACTTGCAACACCAAATTGGTTGGTTGAGCTCGTTAAGCCTTGAACTTCATAGACAGGTGTGTCCAATCATGAGTGGTAAAAGGTATTTAAGGTGGTCAACTGCAAGTTGTGCTTCCTTCCCTTTGACTCTCCTCTGAAGAGTGACAGACAGCATGGGAAACTGTCAGTTTCAACTGTAAGGAATGGAATCAGGAAAAGGAAGGCCACAGGCACAGTTGCTGTTAAACCAAGCCAGCAGCTCTGGCAGGGCAAGAAAAATACAGGAGCGGCATATGGGCAGGATTGTGAGAATGGTTACAGACAACACACAGATCACCTCCAAAGACCTGCAAGAACATCTCGCTGCAGATGGTGTATCTGTACATCATTCTACAATTCAGTGTAATTTGCACAAAGAACATCTGTATGGCAGGGTGATGAAAAAGAAGCCCTTTTCTGCACACATGCCACAAACAGAGTCGCTTGTTGTATGCCAATGCTCATTGTGAGTGCTTTGGACTGATGAGACAAACATGGAGTTATTTGGTCAGAACAAAAAGCGCTTTGCATGGCAAAGGAAGAACACCGCATTCCAAGAAAAACACCTGCTAACTACTTTCAAATGTGGTGGAGGTTCCATCATGCTGTGGGGTGGGCTGTGTGGCTGGTTCAGGGACTGGGGCCCTTGTTAAAGTGGAGGGTTGGATGATTTCAATCCAATATCAACAAATTCTTCAGGATAATGTTCAAGCATCAGTCACAAAGTTGATGTTACGCAGGGGTTGGATATTCCAACAAGACAATGACCCAAAACACAGTTGGAAATCTACAAAGGCATTCATGCAGAGGGAGAAGTACAAAGTTCTGGAATGGCCGTCACAGTCCCCTGACTTGAATTTAATTGAAAATTTATGGGATGATTTGAAGCCGGCTGTCCATCAAATTGAACTGAACCAGAAATACCTCCATGCAGAATCCAGACACTCATCAGAGGCTATAGGAGGACAGCGTCTAGAGGATCAGAGGAGCAAAAGGAGGCTCAACTAAGTATTGATGTCATATGCCCACATTTATGCAACTGTCTAATTTAGTTATGATGCATATTTCATATTTTCTGTTAATCCAATAAACTTAATGTCACTGCTAAAAATCCTACTGTGTCCATAAAGCATGTCATCTGTTAAAAGGAAGTTGCTACTTTGAAAGCTCAGCCAATGAGAAACAAAAATCCAAAGAATTAAAAGGGGAGCCCAAACTTTTTCATATGACTGTATACAGACATACTGAATATACATACATATACATACACACACACAGTATATATCTATATCTCACTATTGTAATAAAAAATCCTGGGATGAAACGAGACTTTTTAGCCTGGGACGAGACGTGAGTTTTTCAGAAAGATACTTTCATGTCCTGCGAGACGAGACTTTGTGATTTTGTTAACTATAATAACCTTGCACCCAACACACACTAAATCAGCCCATGAATTACAGAGAGACAATTGTGCTTCAGATACAATTCCATTAACATGTACCTCTCGTCGTCATTACTTTCAGTATGGGGATTTCTGGATCTTTTCATACACTACAAGCAAATAACGTTTATAGTAGTGATAGCCGATCTTATGTAGCTTAACGACTGCAATTATTTTTTTAAATGTTTACATGAGGATGTACTTTTTCCCTTTGCTCTGTTCCTTTAAATCAAGATGCCTATGTAGTGGCATATTGTTAATTGAGAAAGGCAAGAGATTAACTGCCGGTGTGCTAACATTAAGAGTCCATCAGACAACCAGCTAAGCAAAGCGAGGAGACGCATGAAACAACAACAAGAAGAGCTGTGTATTAATCAAACTGAGACAGTACTTCAACCCAAGTATCGTCTCTTGTTAGAACAGGACTACCTAGTCTGGTCTTGATCTGCTGCTAGGATGGGACAATCAAAGGTACGCTGACACTGACACACTCAGTTTGCATTTTTCTTAAATGTAACAGAGAAATAATCATCTTCAGACTTCTGCATATATTTCTTTATCTTATTTGCTCCAAGTTCATCTCTCATTGCAGTGTTACTTATTTTTCATGAACACAGAGCTTTATGCCGATTTGCTATTTCTCAGTGGCAGGGCATCATTTTAGTCCAGAACTTCCTGGCTGGTTTTGACTCTTGCTATGGTTGTTTCTAGTGGTGTTCATTCCTAAATGTGCAGATTTAAACTTCAATTTTATAAATCATTCTGATACACATGCCTGCTCCTTGGCACACAACATGAATTTAGAACATCTCCATTGTGTCACATTTCTTTCAAACTTAGATAAACATTCAGAGTATTGGCAGCTGATAAACTTAAAAGAAATAGTTAAGCCCTCCATAAAAGGAGAGACAAATCTCAGCGTAAGAGAAAATCAAAACCAGAAGATAATGTTCACACCCTGACATGTGCGAATTTAATCAACAGCTTCCTCCATTGTAGTTCTTCATTAACACTCTGCTGTGCGAGGCTACTGGTGAGACTCCTGCAATGTTTGCACTGAGTAAGAAACAAAAGGGGGCTTCTTATGTGCTTCAATACGCTTACCCCCACCACCAGATACGTCCTGATAAAATCAAATTCAGTACTCACCCTGGGCATGAGCCAGTAATAACAGAAGAAGACAGAGTTCTCTACAAAAGGGCGACATTTCACCTAAAAATCAAAAGAAAAAAATACAAATAGTAAGAGACATGTAGATACAGGTGTGAAGCACGGTGGCGCAGTGAGTAGCGCTGCTGCCTCGCAGTTAGGAGACTTGGGTTCACTTCCTGGGTCCTCCCTGCGTCGAGTTTGCATGTTCTCCCCGTGTCTGCGTGGGTTTCCTCCCACAGTCCAAAGACATGCAGGTTAGGTGCATTGGTGATTCTAAATTGGCCCGTGTGTGTGTGTGTGTCTGTGCACACACGCGCACCCTGCCCGGGGTTTGTTTCCTGCCTTGCACCCAGTGTTGGCTGGGATTGGCTCCAGCACACCCCTGTGACCGTGTAGTTAGGATATAGCGGGTTGGACAATGGATGGATGGCTGTAGATACTAAAAAAAAAAAATAAAAAGATCATTTCATATCTACAGTATTCATACAGACACTCCTCGCTTAACAACCTGCCAGTTTAAGACCAGCTCTCTGACCAGTCGGTATTATACGCTGAACTAGATCCCATATCAGATGGCCGACACAAACGGCAGCACACAGAATGCTTGAAATATCGGTGAGGGGCGACTCTTCACTTATCGACCAATTTGTAAAAACGGACCTCAGTCATTAAGTGAGGAATGTCTGCACATATAACACATTTAAAAGACAACAAGTGTCAAACAAAGAGCTGCACAAGAAAATCAACTAAAACAAACATTTAAAGAAAATAAAAGAGAAGAGTAAAAAGACACATTTTAAAAAGAATAAAATGACTAACAGATTAAGGAAGAATTAGAAGGAGAGAATCACAATCAACTGACTGCAATACACCACAGACAGATGAATAACAAAGTCCTTAAAATAACTCAAAAGCCTGAGAAAATAAATCTTTTTAAAATTTGACTTAAAATATCTAATGTGGGGGATGACTTAATAAAAGACTGAAGATTATTCCAGAGTCACGGGGCAGCTACAGAGAAGGCCTGGGCACCTTTAAACCTCCACCATGAGCGTGGCACAGTTAAAATCATCTGATCAGAGGACTGAAGGGTTCAAGAGGTAGAACAGAGACTGACAAGGTCAGAGATAGAGGTTGATGGAGAGCTTTGATAACAAATAATAAAACCTTAAATTCGACTCTGTATTTAACAGGCAGCCAGTGCAAGGACGTGAGCACAGGAGTGATACTCTCGCCTTTCTCTGTACCTGTTAGAAGCCTTGCAGCTGGAAGACCTGTAAGCGTGACAAGCTCGACTGACACAAACGCAGGTACAGAGGGTTACACCAGTCAAAATATGAGGAAATAAAAGCATGAATGACAATTTACAATTTCTAGTATGTTTGAGATTTGATATATTCCGAAGTTGAAAGAAGTCAACACAAACAACTGAGTTTACTTGTTTGTTGAATTTAGTACCAAGATTTTTGACATTGCTGTGCACATTAGCTGACAATGGACCCAAATCATTTGCTATAACTCTGACCAAGTCAGGATTCCCAAATATGATCAAATCTGCTTTGTCTTGGTTTGGTTTAAGAAAATTCTGTGACATCTCACACTTAACGTCCCTTTTGAAATGAACTGCACAGCACCATCTTGACCAGGCTTAAGTCGAAGGTAGAACTACGTGTCATCTGTGTAACAGTGATGTATTTTTGTTGTATTTCTGAAAAATGGACGCAAGGGGGAACATGAACAAGGAGAACAGGACAGGGCCTAAGATGGAGCCTTGAGGTATTCCACATGTAATTGTTGCAGAGGAGGTGTAATAATTTCCCAACTTAATCGAAAATGTTCTGTTTTCCAAATAAGGGGCAAACCATTTTAGTGAGTAGCCTGAGTGCCAATATTATTTTTCAGCTGATCCAACAAAACAGTGAGATCAACAGGGTGAAATGCTGCGCTCCCAGTCCAAAAGAATTAAGGTGGCACACTTTCTAGAGTCATCTGCTAGAAAGAGATCATTAGAAACCCTGAAAAGGGCAGACTCTACTATGGAGTTAAAAACTGTTAAGAACTGATGGATCCAGGCCAGGCTGTTGTAAGAGAGACTGGACACAAATTGTTTAAGACTTGATCGAACAATGCCATTTATTAAACTGCTGTTTATTACAGAAAGAATTCTAGGACCATCTGCCTGCCGCACATCTCGGAGAAGTGTTGTGGGGAATCCCATCCAGGGTGCTCGTGGTAGGCCTCACATGCATTATTAAGTCAGTTAAGTAAGACACTGACACAGGTTCAAACTGACTGAGGAAAACAGAACACACAGGTGGATCAAAAGGATCATGGGACAGAAGTGGAATTTGTCCTCCGATACTGTTCATTTTCCGAATAGAAAATCTTCACAAGCTTCTGTGGTAGGCCCAGAGATGGCTGTGGCAATGGGGTGTTGTGCTGTTATTAATTGTATTAAACAGAACTTTGGGGCTCTGCCAGTTTTTTAGAATAATGTTGGCAAAGAATTTTTCGCTTGGCACTTTGACGGAGGACTGGTAGTCAGTCAAACATTCTCTTAAAATCTGGTAGGAGACATGAACCTTATCTTTCTTCCATTTTCTTTCTGCCTTCCTGTATGAGAGCACTATTTAGCCATGATTGATTTTTTACTTTGACATTGTGATTTTCAGTGTAGCAACTGAATCAATAATCAATAATATCAACACATGTTGAATTGTAAATGTAAAGTGTAGCACTGAAGTGTAAGTAGTTCATCAGGGCTACTGTACTGAGAGGGGTCCTCAATGGTGAGAACTAGAGGAGAGGTACGATGTGCAGCTGAGAGCTGACTGGCTGTCCGAGGTGTTATAAAGTGTGAGTAGTACAGAGACCGACTGTGCTTGGGACGTGAACTTGGAAGAGCGATGTCAAGCGGTATGCGTTTGTTATCAGACAGGCATGCATCTACCACGTCCATATTGCTCACTGAAACCCAAATGACAAAACGCGGTCTACACTAAGTCAATGCTCATGAGTTGGGCCCACAGCAGACTGAGTCAAATTAAATGAATGGAGAAGAAGTAAAAAATCACCAACCAAAAGTTTGGTAGGACAGCAAACATGAAATTTAAAATCACCAAGAATTATAAACTTATCTGTAGTAGGTAAATTCACTGATTTAAAAAATCAGAGAATTCCTGAATAAATGTCCTGTTAATTTTGGGAGGTCTATACACTAGAGCACAGAGCTCAGGGCATGATGGGTGCATATTGAACTGGAATGTATTTTCTGAATGAACGACTACCGCTGCTTTTTTCTGAAATTTTAATTGAAACAGTCCATTCTCATGACTTGAAAAGGTAAGTTTTTATATCCTGTAAAGATTCCGTTTGAATCTTCATCCAGACTAACCAGCACATATGGCTGACAGGTATGAAAAACTGGGTAGGTTATTTTTAATAAAGTTTTCCAATTCATACAGCACAGATGTCAAACTATTTTATTTTGGGCAAAAAGTAACAGTTTATATATCCAAAGCCGGCTGGAATCAGTGGCACATTCAGAGGACAAGGGGCTCTATGCACAGACTTTATTAGGACCCCGTTATTTTACAAAAAAAAAAAAAAGATTTGAACAGGCCTGACAGAAGGACACAGTGACCTGACGACGTCACTTTAGAGTTCAAATGCAATGCGTGGCTTTCTTTACTCGTTCTCAGTCCTGGGGACCCCCTGTGGCTGCAGCTGTTTGCTCCCACCAAGTTCCCTTTTGTAATTGGACTCCTCACCTAACGAAGCAGGCTCATATTTCCCAGTTTTTGTGTTTAGGAGTTATTATACGAGTAGAAATAATAAAACATTTTTATTAGAATGTACCTGGCATCTCGTTGTCCACTATTCATTAATGAGCGTGTTTGTGGGGCAGCCGTTCAGCATTCAGTGTTGCCAACAGAAAAGAATCGGTCAGCCATACTGAGTCACCTGGACTGAGTCGGAGAATCGCTGATTTAGGAAAGACATTGAGTGTAACTCCAAAGACACTTTGAATCACAGAGCAGTAAACACCTGAAATTCCTGTCACCATTAGAGAGTGGACAATGAAAGACTACTCTGGCTCAGACTAAGCTGATACTACTGGCTTAGCACTAGAATTACCAAAGCTTGTGAAAAAACTTGTAAATCGGCCCCCCCTTAACACTAGAATTACCAGAGCCTACGAAAAAACTCGTAATTCCGTCCCACCTTAAACTGCTTCTTAAATCCCTTCACACCTCTCCGCCAGCGCCCTTTGTCTTCTAAATGTGCTGATAAGGAGAAGCCGGCTATTCCATCCCCCCACCAATTTAGAACGTGCACGAACTTCTCTCAGCTCATGCCTTGATTGAGTATCTGGGAGTGAAGTGGAGTTTTAGAGTGAAATAATAGATCGTTGTTTGGAACACACGCATTTCATGTCTGTTCCGTTTCTACAGTAATCTGTGTCAACACATTGTTAAAACAGAAACGTTTTTTATATTCTAGTAGTAGATGACAAAATGTAGGCATAAACTATATAATGTATGAAGCCTGAAGTCCAAATAGCAAAGAAACATTTTCACAAGAATAACACAATTGCTTTTATTCAAAATATAACTGCAGAAACAAAAAGCCGCCTTAACATGCGACATTGACACCAGTTTACTGTGATTGCCTCTGTAGTTCAATAGACTCAGCCCCGCTTGGGAATCAAGGGTCACGGGTTCGATCCTGCGCCCTTCCATTTTGAGAAGTAAACTGCTCTTATTCTTACTGTTTTAGAATAAAAGCATACATTTGATTTCAGTCTGTAACAGCCGGTGCAATTTATGATCCTTATAAAGTTTAGCTTTTTTTTATTCACTTTTCATTCTCTCAGTCGCGTTCAGAATCAATCCATACAACCCCATCTGACACGGCTGTTTTCACTAAAGACGCTATAGCTCTGCAGTGTCCCACGATGCATACTAACGGCAATTCGCCCACCCCGGTTCTGACACACAAACGCTGGCGAGGCTGCCTTCTTCGTATCTCACCGTCACTTGATTTTCTTTTTATTCAGTTTTATTGAGTGTTCCTGCCAGTCCCGCATGTTGCTGTATGCTTTTCTTTTGTACTCCAGGACATGCAGAGGAAAGAATGGTAAAGACCAGTAACTTCGGCACTATATGCAATCATCAGACACTCCCCATCTGCCCGTGTCGTTCAAACACAGGAACATATATTGGTGTAAAAGTATAACAAAAGTGCACTTTTATTCAAGTGCACTTTTTCCATCGCCTTTTCCTGTAAGAAGCAATGTACACACTTCTCTCTATGCTGTGGTTTCTATTACACACCTGAAAGAAAGAGACAATACATGTGAACATATCCAGCATACAGCAACATGCGGGGACTGGCAGGAACACTCAATAAAACTGAATAAAAAGAAAATCAAGTGACGGTGAGATACGAAGAAGGCAGCTTCGCCAGCGTCTGTGTGTCAGAACGGGTGGGGGGGCGTTAGTATGCATCGTGGTACAACGCAGAGCTATAGCGCGTCTGTATTCTGTTTCTTTGTACTCCAGGGCACGCAGAGGAGAGAATAGTAAAGAGCAGTAAGTTCGGCGCTATATGCAATCATCAGACACTCCCCACCTGCCCGTTGTTTTGTTATACTTTTACACCAACTTATTTTCCTGTGTTTGAGCATGCTCAAAAATACACGTGTAATGCCACGAAAAGTGCACGCAGACACTTCATTTCGCAAACAAAACAAGTGCACTTTTATTCAAGACTACCTGTATAACCGAAGAAAAAAGAAAGCAAGTTACAGTAGGCGATTGATACGACAGCTTGCATGGTGCAATGCTAAGAAGTGTTCACATGTATTGTCTCTTTCTTTCAGGTGTGTAATAGAAACCACAGCATAGAGAGACATTGCTTCTTACAGGAAAAGGCGATGGAAAAAGTGCACTTGAATAAAAGTGCACTTTTGTTATACTTTTACACCAATATATGTTCCTGTGTTTGAACGACACGGGCAGATGGGGAGTGTCTGATGATTGCATATAGCGCCGAACTTACAGCTCTTTACTATTCTCTCCTCTGCGTGCCCTGGAGTACAAAAGAAACAGAATACAGACGCGCTGTAGCTCTGCGTTGTACCACGATGCATACTAACGCCCCTCCACCCGGTTCTGACACACAGACGCTGGCGAAGCTGCCTTCTTCGTATCTCACCGTCACTTGATTTTCTTTTTATTCAGTTTTATTGAGTGTTCCTGCCAGTCCCGCATGTTGCTGTATGCTGGATATGTTCACATGTATTGTCTCTTTCTTTCAGGTGTGTAATAGAAACCACAGCATAGAGAGAAGTGTGTACATTGCTTCTTACAGGAAAAGGCGATGGAAAAAGTGCACTTGAATAAAAGTGCACTTTTGTTATACTTTTACACCAATATATGTTCCTGTGTTTGAGCGACGGGTAGATGGGGAGTGTCTGATGATTGCATATAGCGCCGGTTACTGGTCTTTACCATTCTTTCCTCTGCATGTCCTGGAGTACAAAAGAAACAGCATACAGCAACATGCGGGGACTGGCAGGGACACTCAATAAAACTGAATAAAAAGAAAATCAAGTGACGGTGAGATACGAAGAAGGCAGCCTCGCCCGCGTTTGTGTGTCGAACCGGGGGTGGGGCGTTTGCGTTAGTATGCATCGTGGTACACTGCAGAGCTATAGCGCTTTAGTGAAAACAGCCGTGTCAGATGGGGTTGTATGGATTGATTCTGAACGCGACTGAGAGAATGAAAAGTGAATAAAAAAAAGCTAAACTTTATAAGGATCATAAATTGCACCGGCTGTTAGAGACTGAAATCAAATGTATGCTTTTATTCTAAAACAGTAAGAATAAGAGCAGTTTACTTCTCAAAATGGAAGGGCGCAGGATCGAACCCGTGACCCCTTGATTCCCAAGCGGGGGCTGAGTCTATTGAACTACAGAGGCAATCACAGTAAACTGGTGTCAATGTCGCATGTTAAGGCGGCTTTTTGTTTCTGCAGTTATCTTTTTGAATAAAAGTGCAATTGTGTTATTCTTTTGAAAATGTTTCTTTGCTATTTGGACTTCAGGCTTCATACATTATATAGTTTATGCCTACATTTTGTCATCTACTACTAGAATATAAAAAAGTTTCTGTTTTAACAATGTGTTGACACAGATTACTGTAGAAACGGAACAGACATGAAATGCGTGTGTTCCAAACAACGATCTATTATTTCACTCTAAAACTCCACTTCACTCCCAGATACTCAATCAAGGCATGAGCTGAGAGAAGTTCGTGCACGTTCTAAATTGGTGGGGGGATGGAATAGCGGCTGCTCCTAGCTTCTCTTTATCAGCACATTTAGTAGACAAAGGCTGCTGGAGAGGTGTGAAGTGATTTAAGAAGCAGTTTAAGGTGGGACGGAATTACGAGTTTTTTCGTAGGCTCTGGTAATTCTAGTGTTAAATCTGCTCACACCTCTCTGTCAGCGTCTTTTGTGTTGTAAATATTGTGTTGATAAGCCCAAGCAGCAAGCAGCCTACTATACCATCCTCCCACCACCGCAAAAATGTGCAAAAACCTCAAGTCTGGTTTATCAGGGATTCAGGTACCTAGAGCTGTATAGGCTAAAATAATATATCGTTATTTGGAACATATGCATTTCATGTGTGCTCTGTGTCTACTGAGATCTACTGTCTATGTAAGTGTAGCATGATAGAAATGTTGAACACGTACCTGAAAGACACACTTTTTCCATGTTTTAGTATTAACGACAAAATTTTGACTTGAAGTGTATAATGTGTGAAGACTGAAGTCCAAATGTCAAATAAGCACTTTCACAAAAAATAAAGTACAGTGAAATCTCGGTTCACGAACGTCTCGGTACGCGTACAACTCGGTTCACGACCAAAAAGTTCACCAAACTTTTGCCTCGGTTCACGACCACACACTCGGTATACGAACAAGCCAGCTTCCTTTTTGGTTTGTGCGTGCCGTTGATTTCCGCACGTATTGCAGTGTTCTCGGTCAGACATGCCTGCCTGCCTGCAAAAGAAACCCAAGAAATCACAACAGAGAAAACACCCCTCCATCGCGGAGCCGGACTCTCCCTCAAAACTGTAACCTCCTTTCCACCCAGTTCCTCCTCACTTCATGACAGAACTCAACTCATGCAAGGTTAGTTTTCTTGGTGGTTTATAGTTTTTGTATTATGGATTTTTTAAAAGTAAATTTTTCAGTTCGTAGCATGAATTGTTGCAATGTTACTTTTCTCTTTTTTCAAATGTTCCTTTTTTCCCCTGTGCTTAAAACTCATTTTAAAAAAAGTGTTTACTGTACAGTACAGCGATAGGGCTGTAAGGCTATTAGCGTGAACTCCTGTTTTTAAATTAAAGTTTGAATTTGTTCAAATGTTTCTCTGTTCTGCGAGAGAGAGAGAGAGAGAGAGAGAGAGAGAGAGTGAGAGAGAGAGCGAGAGAGAGTCTGCTCGTGCAGCTGAGCAGGGAGCCTGGGTGTTTTGTGTCAGTGTTATTTAATGTTTTTACATTAGTTTACTATTACACTGTGCATTCTATGGTGTAATTAACTATATTTCTGCTTAATCTTTAAAAAATATATATTTACATACAGTTCGTACGTTCTGCAATGGATTAATTGCATTTACATACAATCCTATGGGGGAAATTGCTTCGGTTCACGACCAGAGTTTTGGAACGAATTATGGTCGTGAACCGAGGTTCCACTGTATAACAGAACAAGTGTGCTTTTATGCAAGACTATAACTGAAGAAAAAGAAATTGGGTTAGTGTGGTTCGCTGTAGTGATTTCTTTGGTAGTACAGCGGTAAGAACAGCTGCCTCCTACTCAAAGGGTCGCTGGTTTGAGCCTCCCCACATCTCAAAATAAGAGTTTTGAGTAGTGAGCTGCTCTTAGTGTTGCTATTACACATGTACAATAAAAACATACATTCGATTTGAGTCTCTAACAGGCGGCGTAAGTGTGTGGTGCTTGTAAAGGTTAGCGTTTTTTTTTTTTATTCAGTGTTATTCTCTCAGTTGTGTTCACACTCGCCCCAATCTGACACTGTTAGTTTTCAAATAAAGACGAGCTATAACAGAGGTGAAGTCACATTGGAGAAAGAACAGAAGCCTTCCCCGCAAGAGACATCCACTTAAATATAAGAACAACGCAGCTGCACCAGGCGTAAAGGTGAAAGATGGCACTGTTTGGATGCAGCGAGAGGTTGGGTGTTGTCCTGATTAGCCGAAAACGCACGCGTCTCCACATGAATTCACGATCAGTCAATTGCCTCATCAGAGAGGCTCTACTACACTACCATGCAGACCTGCACACACACACACCTCTCACACCTTTAGTTATTGGTTGATTTTTAAAATAGCTAACACCACGGACCCTTCTCATGACTTGAGGTTTAGTTTTATATGGAGTTACCCCTAAATATTGATATCTCGAAATGTCTTCTCTTAGCAAATACCTAAGTCAACAAATCACAGCCAATGAACGTCAGCAGCAGCGTGAATGCACGTGTAGGAGGCTGATTAGCAGTGAGGTGTGTTCACAAACGCACATTTACAAGGTGATGAGGATTTACAAAAGGAATTAGGGGTAGGCAGATCGATAGCACAGTTACTTCGATGCTCAAACATTTAGTATCAAGTACCATTAAAAAATATTGATTACTAATTTCTTCTGCAAGATATGGTAGCAAGGTTCCATAAATGTAAATCTAATATGACAAAATCTTTCTTGATAAAACAGAAGGGGAGAATATAATAGAAATAACAGAATAGAATAGAAAATGCAAATATGGGAATATTACAATACTAATGTTTGAAAAAAAAAAGTAAGTAAGGCTGTAACGGATCGTATATTCACACTGAACCACCATCATACAGGCGTTACGGTTCGGTACATGCAGCCGTACAGAGAATATGTGATGAATGTGTGAAGATTGATTAACGTAATGCAGAATCAAATTTACAAGTGTGACTTCCACATGGAAACCTTAAACTACAAGCCTTCAGCAAGTTGAGCCACAAGCTGATTAGCTTTTCACAAAAGTAAACACCACAGATGAGCTGGAGGACCCGTCTGCTTCTTTTAAATCAGCTGCGTGAGAATATTTTGGGGCTCCCAGTGAATTACAGTAGAAATGGAGAGCGAGCAGAAGATCGCATGAGGACAGTATGCCGGTGTTGTTCAGCATTGTGCCAACGCATATTCAACAGACAGCATCACCCAGGGGCTCCGATCACTGAAGCTAGGAGTCCAACTGCTGACCCCCACTGCTTTTAAGGACCCCCCAAGATGAGACAACAGACAGAGCCAAAAACTTACAGAAGAGGTTGAGTGATTATGGGCTATACAAAGATAACGTGTAAATGCCAATTCCAATGCGATACATATCATCAGCTATGAAGTATTCATTAAAGTGCTCGAGTCTCGTTACAACACTCCATCCTGTGTGCACATAAGCCAGTGAGTGGTCTCTGCACTTGACCAGCGCTCACGAGGTGCACAACGGATTTCATTTGCTTCAGTAATCAGTCACACAGTAAATCACCAACGAGATTCATTGCTCTAATTCTGTTATTCAGCTCTGTAGTGCTATTTATTTTGTAATATTTTCATAGCTAAGAAATGCTTTTCCCTGTATGTGTAGGTTCAGTGTGAGTTTGATTGCGGTTTACACTTTGTAACACATGATAACGTTTTAGTTCCTTGTTTTTATAAAGAAGTAACTAAAGTTGCCAGTTGGCAAAATGATGCCCGAGTGTACCAGCTATCTCAATCACTCTCTGATAGTAAGGGGCTTTTCTTTTAATAACACTTTGTAACTTACTACCTTTTGTTTTTAAATCAGTCATACATAAAATAAATATATTCATACAAGAGTGTGTGTTACTGCAGGCTGTAGCCGATCAACTAGACGAGGTTGGTGTGGAACTTTTACTGCAGTCTGTTCAAAAATAAATTAAAACAAACTTAGCCTTATGCTTTTGAATTGTTGTTGCTTAAACCTCATTGCACTGAACTCGTAGCAAAGTGTGACGTCCAAACCGTAGTGTGAACCGAATCGTGACCTTTCTGTACCGTTACACCCCTAAGTTCTAAGGGGATCCCTTTAAGTACTTCATGAAGTGCTTACCTGTTTTACATACAGTATGTTAAATGAAGAACCAAATCTTTATGAAAATGTAAAAGTTCATGTTATCTGTAGTATGTTTGTATGTTCATTCTCGTCAGCATGGTGGAGCAGTGGTAGTGCTGCTGCATCGCCGTAAGGAGTCTGAGGTTTGTGACCCCGGTCCTCCCTGGTGGAGTCTGCACGTTCTCGCCGTGTTTCCTCTGACAGTCCAAAGATATGCTGGTTAGGTGGCCTGCCAGTCGACAGGAGTGTGCCAGTGGTGTGTTCACCCTGCTGTGGATGGGCACAAGTCCAGGGTTTCCTCCTGCCTTGTGCCCATCTTTAGGTCAGATAGGCTCTGGCACAGGCACTGCACAGGTCTGGATTAAGAGGGTTACAAAACGACACGGCATGTTCCTTCTATTAAGATATACATTTTGTAATAAATCTGTTATGGTGACCTTGATGCTGTGTCGTGATATTAGTTGTTATTTAAATACAAACTGACCCATTAATATTAGCCACTATAAAACACTACCGTCATTTGAAAACAAAGTCCTAACCTCTTAATACTCAGTATTGGAACTACGGCCACCTTTAGATACTTTTATCAGCATCGATTTCAGAAATCGGAGTCCGTACGACTACAAACACTTTTACAAATCATTTATTCGAACCCACGATGGGCGCAGCATTAGAACCGTCAGCCCTCCGCTTGCCAGTCGAATGTCGTAACCACTGCGCCGCACATGGCGTCTTCTCGGTCCCCGCACCGCTGTCAGCACAGGCCGGGCTGGAGGGCGTTGTGTTTCTTTTTAAGTGTTAGATCACAAATTACAAAGCACGACGTCTAAACGGGCTGTGCGGGTGTGTTACGTGCGTGTGATCGGCCCGTGCAGAGTTAAACGGTGGACTCCACATTACGTACCAATGTGACTCGAAGCGAAACTGAAAGTTAAACCGCCAACACCCAAACCTCCAACAACAACACGTTGAGGGGACACGCCGGCCCACCGTAATGGAGCAGAACTCCTCCAGGCCGGACAAACGGAGGTATCGGCACACGCCCGGTTAGATTCGATTATTTATTTATAAAAGCACATTTAAAACAACAGAGGTTGCGCTAAAGTGCTGTACAAAGAAGCAATAAAATAATGTCAATGTCAATTTATTTATATAGCACATTTAAAACAACATAGTAATGCTGCGGCCAAAGTGCTTTACAATAATAGAATAAAAGAGAAAACAAAAACAATAAAACATAAATAGTAATACAATATATGAACATAAAATAAGATAGATAATAAATAGAAATAAAAATAAACACAATTCAAAGAATTATGCTGAAGCTGATAAAGAAAACAACCAATTATAACATCCACCGGAATAATATAATAAAGAATAAAGCGCATCTGTCTAAATACATGTCATTATTGTGTATTTAAGAATACGCAGCATCAGCGAATTGCTCTCTATACGCCATATATTCTTCACATTAAACAAATAAAACCATCGCTGACTTCATATACAGTACAGCGACAGTTTACGACACACCGAATTCCGCTTCGCCTATCTCGGGGTCCCCGGGGCTCGACCAATAAACACACGAAGTTATTATCAGCCATTAAGACCCTCACAGCTCACCGCATTTAAGGGCAAATCTTGAAAGATTTCACAAACCTTAGAGCTTCCTGTTCTCCAACCCACAAACCGCTCCGCACTCTTCCTCTTTGCGTTTCTGGTGGTTTGCCTCCCATCAGCGCCACCTGCTGTTCTGCCGTGAGAAATGGCGCTGGCCGGTTCAGCGATCTGTTTGGACTGTTAATGTAATTGACGCATCGTGCTGCTGATTTGATCCTTTTATAACTGCTAACATTTCTCTCGCTCCATGACCTTTTGTATTTCCCATTGTTTTCTTAATCATTTCTACTCTTTCCATGCTGTATTTAGTTCTAACGTGTCATGTAATTCATTTGACCGCACCATTGTTATCACTCTTTGCCCATAGGACTTGTGTGTCATCCTCCCATATTGATATTCTCAGCAGGTGGATGAATGCCGTCTTGTTTTAAATACGCCCAGTAGTTGAAATCAACCTTCTTCTAAAACAACATGGCATGTCTCCTCCTCCTACTAGCATTGCATTGGCAGGAGTTGATGGAAACGCACCAAAGTATCTACTGATTGCGGAGTACACAGTTTTATCAAGTTGTGCTGAGACAAATGCTCGACATCCATAATCCACGGCAGGTCTAAGCAAAGCAGTCGATATCTGAAATAGTTCTCTTCTATTAGTCTACACACACCTCTCAGAAGTTTTACATGTCCATATAATCATCTGAATGTGTAAGTTCCACTTTAATTTAGAATCAGAAATCATTCCTAAAAACATTGTTCTTCCATTGTTTTGCAAAATTATACTAAAACAAGGACTTACATTTTTTGCTTTTGAGTCTTAATGAACAGAAAATGGCCACCGTGTTTGATGTCGACAATTTAAAATGCTGACAGCTGCCACATGCAGACTTCAACATTTGAGATGGCTGAGCCAAGGGGGGCTCCAAATAGGCCCACCATCAGCCTCGGACACTATACTGAGTACATTGTTTATCTTTAATATAATATTAATATAATGCAAGTGTGGCTGAGTTAGTTTGTTTTATTGTGAACATTCTCAAAACTTTTTTTTATATATACTGAACTTCTTTTGTTTTATATATATTGTAAATTTTTTTGAATGTAATCATTGTATCTGTTGTATATAGTTCCTATTTGTCTGTTGTAGCGGGGGGGGGTCGCTTTAATTGATGCAACACCCACAGGACGCGCATGTGACGTACAGCAGACTCCTGGCAAAAGCTGGATGACACTTTTGCAGGTAAGGCGCTTCTCAACGCTATCCGTCTCTTGTATAAGTTGACAAGTCTTAAATAAGTGTTTTCTGTATGAAACTGAATGGAAACATCACGCCATGTGGTTGTCGATGTGCTTTAAGGTTCTGTTGTCACTTTTGGTCGGCAGAAATGGGTTTTAAAAGTGTTTGGTTTAGCGGAGATTCAACCTCATTGAATATATATATATATATATATATATATTGTTTGGCTTGCTACAGGAGACCGAGAGCGCCTGACGTTGCATGTGCTGACTGTGCCCTTTACTGCTTGTCTTGTAGGTATGTTGCAACGTTAATTATTGTCCTTCATTATTGTTGTTTATATTCAATTGTTACATTTTGTATTTATTGTATTTGTGTATACATGTTTAATTAAAAGAGAAAAAAAAGCTGGATGACGCTTTTGCAGGAGACAGAGAGCGCCTGACGTTACATGTGCTGACTGTGCCCTTTACTGCTTGTCTTGTAGAAAAAAGCTGGATGACGCTTTTGTAGAATAAACGCAAGAATTCGGGTATTGCTGTGTCTGTCTTCTTCCAAATCACCAGCAGCCATTCTAAAGCCGCTACACAAGCTTGATCTGTGATATTTTTGAATTTCATTTATTATTTCATTTGTTAATATTTCATTATCTATTATTACTTTAAGGCTTCTTTCAGATTAAAAATCCCTGATCAAACTCAAACCTAATTTGTGTATTTTAATTAATAATTGTAATAATAATAATAATAATAATTGAATTAATAATAATGACCTCTTAGGTACAGAAGTCAACAGTGTGTCTGTCTGCGGAGAGTGTCGACCTCGTCATTGAGAGGTTTACTTACCTTGGCAGTGACATTCATGGCTCTGGTGACTCTTACTGTGAAGTCAGTAGACAGACTGGGACAGCATGGGGGGTCATGAGGTCACTTTAAAGGGGTGTGTGGCGCTCCTGATATCAGCAAAAGGACGAAGGTCCAAGTCTTTAGAGCCCTGGTGCTTCCTGTTTGCGAGACATGGACGTTATCCGGTGACTTGAGATGAAGACTGGACTCCTTTGGTATTGTGTCTCTGCGGAGAATCCTTGGGTACTGCTGGTCTGACTTTGTGTTGCTCAAGGAGTCCCAAATGAGGCACATGACCTGCATTGTGAGGGAGCATCAGTTATGGCACTACGGTCATGTGACGTGATTCCCAGAGACATATCCGGTTCACAGGACCCTCATTGCTGAGAACCCGAGTGACTGGACCAGGCCAATGGGACGCCCATGTAACACCTGGCCACGACAGATAGATGGTGATAGAGGGTGGGACTGGACCACGTGTCTGCTTGGGGGGGTTGCCCACTTTGATCCTGAGCTGTTTCGTCATGTGGTGGGTGCGTCAACGTGCTGTACCAGTACATGCTCCCCGACCTGACCTGACCGGACACCACATGTCATTTGTCTTTTCAGTAACGTAAAGCTACAGGAACAGCTGTGTCCCGGTGAATGAAGTAAAGTCTTCTTTATTTCAGATTGCAGTCTTACAATATGATCAGCTGCACTTGTGTTTCTTCTAAATCCACTTTATAAAACTGCCATCAGTGGCTTTGTCTTACAAATTAAAAGTACATCCTTCTATCAATCACCCTTTCCTTCGGTTGACTAAAATGAGATGTAACTGCTCCAGGCCAGAGTGAATTTGGTGAATGTGGGTCTGTTCCTGGTTTCCTGATTTTTTGTATATCTTTGGTAAGTGACTCTTTATCAGATCATACGAAACAAATTTAATGACAACAACAACAACAGCATGGCGCATTGTCATAAAGTGCTTTACATGATGTCAAAGAGAAAGTTACAAGAAGTGAACAATTAAATGAGACTGTTATTAATGAATACGTCAATAAATCCAAGCACAGATATAGAATTAGTAGAACAGTACAGTCCTTATATACAAAATCATATAACAAGTCTGTAAATGACAGTCCAATGATAAGCTGAGATGGCTGGGAGGACAGAAAAGACGAAAAAACTTGAGTTAAGTTGGAGAAAGAAAATATCTGCAGGGGTCCAAGGGGGCCAGCCAGAAGACCACCCTACCCAAGATAAATGTGCTTAAGTCATTCCTCATTGTTTCCAGGTTTCGTCTGAGATGACTCGATGCAGTTGGTCTCGTGGACAGCTGGGGTGCCCACCTTCATTCCAGCAACAGGGGGCAACACAGGCCTTCGGTCATGGAGTACACCACCACAGAAGAACCAGAAAAGAAAGCAAAGAAAAGAATTCAATTAATTACCTTATTACTTAGATTTTTAAAAATGATGTTATAACTTATGTTAATTATGTTATACATATTATCCATCCTTCCTTATTTCTACTGTATTTTTGTCTGCATATTGATCTGGTGTAATTTTAGACGGATGCCCTTCTTAACGTAACACTCCCCATTGTGTACATGACGGTGTGGTAATGCGCGGTCCCGATCATTACCAAATTTAAGTTGAAGCAGCCTTGAAATCAAAGCAGCGGCATTTATATGTTGTAAGGAAGAGCGCTTAACGTTTGTGGGTTGAGGGCGCTGTCGTGGGAACGCGGGGTCGTCTAGCGGGTGGGCGCTGTGAGGCGCAGTGTGTCTGGACACACATGGAGCCGGTATAATGGCCACTATGGGCTCCTCTGCACATGTTCATTTTTACACGCCGGTGTCCTCGCAGCCTGCCCAGCTAAGGCGGTTTGAGGTGCGGCGCGCCTAAAAGAGAAAGCTGTTATTTGTTTGAGTCTGAGATGGGGATCCAATAACGTTAAAGAAATGATTTTACTTACTGGTGAGTCGGCAACGGGTGTGCTTGAGCTCAGCATAGCCGTTGGCCGTCCCAGAGGGTTTATACACACGTGACCCGCAGGTGTTCGGTTTTAAATACACAGTTACCCGGGGCGTGGCGTGAACGCGCTAGCGTCTACCTGGATAGGTGCGTGAGGTAGACATGTTGGCAGATTGGCTGGACAATCTTGCTGGTTATATTTAAGGAGTCACCGGCCAACAGGGGTTGTCAGTGGACCTAAAAGCGAGGTATGAGTAAGCACTGCTGAGCTATTTGGAGGAGCAGTTGTGATTTTGGCGGCTTTTGCATTTATTCTTTTGTATACAGAGTGATATATCTCCTAGTGATCATTTTTGGTGGAGGTATATATACTTATTTGGTGCTGGGATAGTTTTCGATTTTGGTGCACTTGTTTTCATGTATACACACACTTGTTTTTGTGCATTTTTCTTTCCTGCTGGAGGAGCGTCTTGAGCCACGGATAAAAGAAGACAACCTTCATAATTGGAGTGTGTGTGTAGTTTTTGTAGGAGTGCACTGTTTTTGTAAATACGCCATATTTTTCCTTTTGTTTGTTTTTATTTATTTCTGAAGAAGTGTCAGTGTTGAAGGACTGTGTCTCAAAGCCCACCTGACACTACTGCATCTTGGTTGTACAGCACTCTTGTAAATAAACTTGCACCATTCACTCTTCAATTTTTGTCTGTGTCTCATCTCTCCACTGATCCTATTCGGATCATGAACTATCAGATGTCCAGAGTGTAGGCTGGGGCCGCTTCCCACTACACGGGATATCACAGATGGTAGTGAGACCAGCTATGTTATATGGGTAGAGACGGAGACACTGATCAGAAAGCAGGAGACACAGCTGGAGAGAGCAGAGTTAAAGATGTTAAGATGTGCATTGGGTGTGACGAGGATGGACAGGATTAGAAATGAGGACATCAGAGGCTCAGCTCAAGTTGGACAGTTGAGAGACAAAGTCAGAGAGGTGAGATTGTGTTGGTTTGGACATGAGCAGAGGAGAGATGCTGGGTATAATGGGAGAAAGGTGCTAAGGATAGAGCTGCCAGGGAAGAGGAAGGCCTAAGAGAAGGTGTATGGATGTGGTGAGAGAGGACATGCAGGTGATGGTGTGACAGAACAAGATGCAGAGGACAGGAAGATATGGAAGAAGATGATCCATTGTGGTGACTCCTAACGGGAGCAGCCGATAGAAGAAGAAGAAATTTTGAAATTAAAAAAACTATTATGATCCGACCAACATTTCATCATATGCCTAATGTCTAGTGCTGCTTCAACCACTGTAAAAAAACTCACACTGTTCCATTCCATCTGAACTAGTGTGGTGCTGAGGTGTCAGCCATTTCACAGCTGCACTCGGGTCCTAATTTGGGAACCCGAGGTGATTCATTATGTATATTTGGCAAATAAAGTGAGATTCTTCTTCTTCTTCTTCTGGTCCATTTGTTTGATCAACCTTCTCCAAACAGCATGGTCCTGCACTTCCTCTCCGGTCACACCTTTTCCTTCAGATCTTCTTTCACTTTATCCATTCACCTCCACTTTAAACTTCCTCACTTGCTCTTCCATTCCCATCACTCTTTTGCCCACATATTCCTTATCTCTACTCATCATGTGTCCATACCACTTTAGTCTGTTTTCCTGTACTTTCTTAGATTTCTCTCTCACTTTTGTATTACCTCTGATGGTCTCATTCTGTCATTTTTTGTAACTCCATATGTCCATCTCCACATTCTCATTTCCACCACATCCAACTTCTTCTCCTGTGCTCTCTTTACTAGCCAAGTCTCAGCTCCATATATCATTGCTGGTCTTGCCACCTTCTTAAAACATGATCTTTAATGTTCACCTTCACACAATACTCCCAATATCTTCTTCTGATTGTTCCTTCCAGACTGCACTCTGTGGGATATCTTTAGATCTAATTCTCCATCTTGGGCTACCGCTGATCCTAGATATTTAAATTTATCCACTTGTTCCATAGGGCCTCCTTGCAGGATAAACTCTGAATCTGCTTCATCATTTAACCTCAGATATTCTGTCTTCTTCTTCTTTCTGTTAATCTTCAACCCTCTGTCTTCCAAAGCTCTTCTCCACTCTTTCAATTTCCTCTTCACTTCCTCCTTTCTGGTGCTGCACAACACAATGTTATCACCACAAACCCTGCACCATGGGGACTGGTCTTTAATCCCTTATCTCTTTTAACCCTAACCCTAAGCCTACCTCAATCCATATCTGAATCAAAGAGGTAAAGACTTAAAGAAGATCCCTGGTGCAGACCACATTTAACTGGGGTCTTGTCTGTTACTCCAATGCTGCTTTTAACCTGCTAGTTTTTAACTCCCTCATACATTTCCTGGACAATCCTCACACACTTCTCTGGTCCTCCACTGGCTTTCTTATACACCTCCACACCTCTTGATGTGGCATCTCCATTATAGCCTTCTGTAAATTAATAAATGCCATATGCAAACCTTTCTGTTTTTTCTCAATGCTTCTCCATAAGCTGTTTCAGTGCAAAGACTGCATCAGGTGTTCCTATCCCTGGCATAAAACTAAACTGCACTTCCCCTATGGTTGTCTCTATCCTAAGCCTTCTCTATATAACCTTTCTTAATTCAACTTTGGTATTCTTCTCCCACCACACCTCCACACTGTCAAATGAGTGCACTTCATTCAGATGTTCTCCCTAAACCTAAAGGCTCTTCCTCTTTTAATCTCCACCACTTTACCTTTGGTGTTGCTGGCTCTGGTTTGATTCTCCTGCTGATTCTGATCTCCTAGTCCATCACCACCACTTTAAGCTGCACTGTCACACTTTCTTCATTTATAACCTCACAGTTCTTTAACTCTTTCAGATGAGATCTCGTACACATTAAAAAGTCCATTTGGATTTCCCTTCCTCCACTACTGTAAGTCACAAGGTGATTTGCTTTCTTTTCAAAAAATGTGTTAACTATCACCAACTCAGATGCCATAGTAAACTCTCCTCTCCTCTCCCCTTCCTCATTTCTCTCCCCTACTCCCCTCGCTCCATGTCCCCCGTATCATCTCTCTAATCTTTCCCACAGGCCCATTTAGATCCTTCTAACAATCACCTTTTTCTCCCTCTTGTACCACCCTAAGCTCTTCATCACATCCCTCTCATGTTCCTCAGAGCCCACTTGAGGACTTCATGCACAAATGATATGAACTTCAGTCTCACTGAGGCCCAGCTTGACACTCCTCTCCCTATCACTCCTCCTATTCACTCTGACAAGACTCTCTTTTACATCTTTACATACTACTGGACCTACACTATGTCTCTCTGCTCATTTGCTCCACTGTCTGGGTTCAAACAGAGGTTTGTTTTCCTCAAAATCAATGCAATCGTAAAATATACAGGTGTGAATACATGAAATTACACACACACACACACACACACTTAAACTCAAAAGAAATTTATTAGTAAAGTCAGCTGGCATTTGCCTGCCCTACAAGCACATGTGCTGGATGATAAAAAGAAAGAAACAAACATACAAACACACGACAATAGACCTGTGCAGGCCGACGTGCACACAGGCGTTAAGGTACCACTGGACCAGTCCGTCTGTCTGTGCAGCTTTTACAGGTCATATGGCCCAATGTGTTTAGTTTCAAATGAAATATTATTAAAGTTGTTCACTTGATTCAGTTCCTTGTTTGTTTTACTCGACCTGTATCTGTGCACATAATAATATTACATAAGTTATTGTACTTGATTGGAAGTTATTCTACAGCACAATTGGTTCTATTGTAATGTAAAATCTTTCATTGAGTGAAATCCTGTGCTATCTCTAAAGTCTTATTTACATGGAAGTGCTGGATGGACCCCTCCAGGTCAAGTTCTTTTAGTTTGTCTTGTTAATCCAAAACTCCTCCTTGATTATAAAAATTACACTCAAAAAACTCTCCTTATTCTCTCCAAAGTCGGCGCCCATGTGTATCACATTGTACAGATACTGATTATGTCATTTTGTGAGGTTTTCTTAATGTCTAGGATCTTTTAAAGCTGTTAGTCACAATATCTCTTACAAATCTCAGAACTTTACACTGTGCTGGTCTTGGTGACTTAGTGCCCAGATGGCCGCTGGTCTCAACCACTGAACCGTGACGTGTAGGTCACCTCCACCATTATGTGACGTTGGGTGAGGAGCAGGAGACCAGTTGGCACAACATTCTTCTCTCCTGTGCTAATAAACCCCACACTTTATCTCTCTGTTTGAACTGAAGAAAAGGAAAGGGGGAATAACTGGTGGTCCTTCATTTGACTTTTCTCCAGCTCTAGTAGATGACAGTAGGTACTGCAATGTCCTGTACTAAGAGATTACTAACGGCAAACACAATGACACACACAAAAAGAGAGGCAAACAGGAAAGATGTGGTCAGTGAAGAGCTGAACTTGAGCCCTGCTCCTCTACAGCTCCTCACTTCAGACCATCAGAGGAAAATGAAAAGGAAACCAACATTCACCACACAGCGGGTGACTGAGACGAGCGTCCGCCCAAACTCACCACCTGAGGCCTCAGATAAGGAGCAGATCAGGGCAGCTTTTCTGTTGGTATGGCTCACCTAGTCAGAGTTTGCTTTGTAACTTTATCACAGTGTCATCTGAAGTGTCCCTGAAGTCACCAGAGCATTTATTTCAAACTGGCCTCCCTCTCTGCTGAAGTCACAGACTATTCAGATACACTAAAGAGATTATAGGCTACCAAGTGTCATTAAACCCAAGGCCACCATGATTCATGAATGTAAAGAGAGACTGAATAGCAGAGCATGCAGCAGACTGGGCCTCATGACAGAGAGAGCAGTGCTGGGGAAGACAATCGGCCATCCTGGCTGTGGTAGGCGATGGAGGACCGGCATGAGGGAAGTCATGTGTGTCAAGTGCATGCTTCTTATTTTATAAGGCGTTTCTCATGGCCTGTAACTGAGAGAAAGTACAGCTAGATGTGTTAAGTGTCACAAGGAATGGTGGGCAGTTTGTCATTGTTTAACAGATGTGCCCGTCATTGACCTCAACTGCTACGTAGTGTGATGGTGTCCTCCATGTTGATTAAAGTAGTAAAATAAAACATTCTGAGACTCCACTCTACCTTATGACTTATTTCTGATCAAACACTGCATGTCATCATTTCTACATAGGTGCTATATAAATAAAATGTATTATAATTATTATTATTATTATTATTATTATTATTGGGGCAGTCATTTCGCTGAGCACATCTTTATTAATAGGCTTGTAATGTCTGCAAAACGAAGAGCAGTACAGGGAGGACACAGAGAAGAAGCCATTCCTGTGGAGCTCACTGCCCAGCTCTTCACCTGACGCTATCTTCTCCGTTGATGACATCACATCTCACCTGCTCTCTCCCTGGTGATTTAATCCCTGATGTTCTTTGGTAGTTTGCCGATGACTCATGACAATTGTTTGCTGCTGTGTTTCTGAAGCACTGCTTACGTATTTTCTTCTTTATGATGAAACGCTACACTACTTGGTAACTAAGTCCTGGTGTCTATAGTTCTCTGTGTGAAGAAAAAACCTCCTAACTTCAAACGGCGTCCCCCGTGTTCATTTTAAAGTCACAGTCTCGATCCACTGAACTAATTCCCTTCATCATTTTAAACACTTCACTCATGTCACCTCTTAATCTCCTTTTTCTTAAACTGTAAAGGCTCAGCTCTTTTAATCTTCCCTACTAATTCAACCCCTGTAGACCTGGAATCAGCCTAGTCGCTCTTCTCTGGATGTTTTATTGTGCTGTTATGTCCTTTTGTAGCCTGGAGACCAAAACTGCACAAAGTACTCTAGATGAGGCCTCACCAGTGTGTTATAAAGGTTGAGCAGAACCTCCTTGGACTTGCACTCCACACATCAAGGTGCTATATAACCTGACATTCTGTTAGCCTTCTTAAAGGCTTCTGAACACTGACGGGAAGTCGATAGCTTAGAGTCCACTACGACTCCTAAATTCTTCTCATAAGGTGGACTCTCGATTTTCTGACCACCCCTTCTGTATTCAAACCTCACATTTTTACTTCCTATGTGTAATTCTTTACATTTACTGACATTAAATTTCATCGTCCACAAATCTGCCCAAGCCTGTCTGCTATCCAAGTCCTTCTGTGATAATATAACAGATTCCAGATTATCTGCTAATCCACCTATCTTGGTATCATCTGCAAACTTTACCAGCTTGTTATTTATATTCCTATCTAAATCATTTATATATATTAAAAATAGCAGCAGCCCAGCACTGCCCCCTGCCACCTTATCAAATGCTTTGTGAAAGTCCAGATAAATAATCTCATAAGCTCCACTTTGATCGTATGCTTTTGTTGCCTCCTCATAGAATTCCAGCATGTTAGTAAAACACGACCTCCCTCTTCTGAGCCCACACTGACTGTTCCTAATAACTCCTGTCCTTGCCATGTGTTGCTCAGTCTTATCTTTAACAATTCCTTCCATTAATTTTATTGCGGTGTACATTAAACATACTGGCCTATAGTTGCTTGGATCTGCCCGGTCACCCTTCTTATATAAAGTCACAAGTATGTCTGAAGGGTTTCCATACTGTATGTACTCACTAACTTCTTCAAGCACTTGAGCACTCAGATTTAGAGTAACGTCTGAATTGTCCCCATCTCTCTGTGTCAACACCTTCTTTCATTTCTTTTTCATTTGTGAAAGTCCTGCCAATTTAAAGGGGTCCACCTCTGCTGTCTCAGCTCTTTCTATTTCTTTTGTGATTCTCTTTTACTTTGAATATACACAGCACATTCAGAAAGTCTTCAGACCTTCTAACATCTTCACATTTTGTTGTGTTGCAGTCTTTTGATAAAATCATTTCATTTTTTCCCTCATCAGCTCGTGTTTATTGGTGAAATTCACCAAAGTGTTTTTTTCCAGTGAATGTACTGACTTTGCTGGTGGCCTCATTTGCTGAATATTTTCCATTTGGACATCTCTATGCCCCGTGAAGCTTTACACGAGCAGCGTGACATCACAGAGCTGAAGCAGTCGTGTCATTAGGAGATGCCACACATGCACAGAACTTTCACACATGTGTACTGTAAGTGTGCCCACTTTACTGTGCTGCCAGATCTGCTTCACACGTGTCACGTCACTACCCGAGTGGTACTGCAGCTGAATTGGCACTCCACTTGCTGCATTTTCACTTTAGGGGTCCATTAGCTAACTTTAGTGAGTACTTTGTTATTCTGTGGCCTTCATTGTACACTAAGTTGGATTGAGTGTGTTATGGCGTTTGCTATGAAGTGCTGAGGAGTGACAGCTGATGGCCTAAAGACTGGAACTCTGTGAGCGCACAAGGATCAGTAGTACGTAACGCAGACTCTGTCGGCGCCATACTGCCTGGCCAGTTAGCCATGTGGTGCCTCCTGAGTCAAAACCAACCTAAAAAGAAAACAAAAGACCCTGAGAAGTAATAATAATATTTAAAAAGTACTACTGATCACAAGGTGTTTGTGTCTTCATGATGACAGAAAAAAGTGCAAACCATCTGCACAGATCCACCATCAGGGCGTTCTGAGTGAGCACTCAAGGGGCCCATGACACCAAGCAGCCTGTTCAGCAATATAATATAATTTAAATAAATATCAATAAACATACAACATATAAATAATATATTGTGGGGAACAGCCTGGACACAGATAAGTAGAAATCGTTGGTTTCAATCCACACACGTTTATTTATGGTAACATTTACACAGTGAAACTCTCACCCCAGTGCCGCAGCACCAATCACCCTCAGTCCAGGCCCTTTCCTCAATGCCTCTCTTCAGGTCTGCCTCCACTCCTCTCCTCTCCTCTCCTCTCCTCTCCTCTTCTCTCCTCCGAGGTCCATCCTCTTCCATCCGACTCTCACCCTCGACCCCTTTTATTCTCACCCGGACGCGCTCCAGGTGCTTCCCGATAACCTTCCTCTGGCCCTCCCAGGTGTGGCGGAAGTGCACCCGAAAGCCCTCTGGGTGTCCCTGGCCTTCTTCCCCCCAGCACTTCTGGGTGTGGCAGAAGTGCTGAGGGCCAGGGCTCCTGAGGCATCCAGGTGCCCCCTGGTGGTGACCATGGGCCCCTATAGGGTTGAGCTTCTAAGCTTGGGTCCCATCGTCCCCAAAGCCACCAGGACGGTCACACCCTCGTGGTCTGGAGGAGGCGTAAGCCCTCTTCTGGTCCTTCTGGGTGTCACCACCCCCAGCCATCCGCCACAATATATATAAACAAAATATAATATACAATATATATAAATAAATCTATATAAATAAAATTCTGTTCACCTTTGAAACGGAAATTACATATAACCACGCAAAACCGAAATCGCATATGACCACAGAACATATTATAATACAGGAACTAATCACTTTGTTTGTGGACGCCATTTTTATATCGTCTTTATGAATTGTTATTATTTGTGTGAGAGTTACTTTACTGATATTGAAAAGAAGTAAACACAAACACACCGATCTATCCCATAGAAGTGCGCCCCGCGTTGCCCTCTCCCAACCGTCCTCTCTGGACTCCAGCGCTGAGCCGTCCGCCGCCAGGCGCGTTCTGACAGAGAAGTTTTATTTATTCGTCCGTGTGACTGTCGCAGAAACTGCCACATTCTAACTTTTTTTTAATTGGCAGTACTTGATAGTAGTAGAGATGAGGAAAACATCTTTATGTCTTTCTACTTTTTAACTGCGCGAGCTGTAAACAATGTGAAGACGACACCGCCTTCAGCAGTGAGTGGTCGTGAGAACAAAATGGACGCTTGGAGGCACGGTATGTCGGGCTGCTCCGCCAGATCGAGAACTTCACAGTTTCATGCGGCGTCTTCTCTTCTTGCACTGTTTGTGACACTTGGAGTGCCCCGTCGGCTCCTGGGAGAGTGGAAATCATTGCGAATGAGTGTGATCGGCGCCATCGGAGCAAAATTCTCTTTGTAAATTGAACTTCACGACTACTTACTGCCCTTAAGGTGAGTTCAGGTCACTAAAACCCTGCAACATTCAAGGGTGCTTTTGTGATGAATTCTTTTAAGAAGATGGAGGGTTTACATCTAAAAAGATGTACCGACCTCTTCATGTGAAGTATTGGACTTGGGAATTGTTTGGACCTTCTGCCCGTTAAGCACGGAAGGGCAGCGTCCACATTTCTCAGAATAATTTTTCTCTTAAATCACAGGCACGTAGTGCAACGTTGTCAGGCAGAAATTTGCAGGATCGCATAGAAAATGTAATTTCTATACCACAGCGGTCGTGTAGCGCCTTTCACAAGGGATCTGCTACGAGAGATGATCCAAATACATTCAAGCTGCTGTTTGTGCTACTTACCTGTTGTGTTATAGCGCCTTTAAAATGTACTTTACCCGAAAGCACTCCAGTACTGCTCAGTGTGTCTTTACTTCTTACATGTTAATGTTTTACTGTTTAATAATTGATATACTACATTTTATTTTTTGCCACTGGGTAATCAGCTAGTATATATATAAAATAAATATTTATTCATTTCTTTATATTGAGTCTTGCACTTAAAAATCAAGAGCGAGAAAGGCTGCCATCCATTAAAGGTCCCAGTGTCCGTGTGCTGGATTGTTAAAATTATGATCGATGCTCAGGTAAGGAGCTAAGTTACCCAGCAGCCTGTGGGTTCTTAATCTGGCCGTGGCACAGGTAGATCAGACATAAAAAAGATGTGCCAGCTGCACAATGTCAAAAAATGGAGCGAGCCAATCCCCAGCCAGCACTGCATGACACCACCAATCAGTGCCCGGAAGACTGGAACTCCATAAGCGCAATGATTTTTGGTTGGTTTGTGTTTTTAACTCGTTGCTAATTGGTGGACCTTTATGGTGTTCAGTTTGCGGTAATCAGTCTGACAGAGATTACAGGGCGTTTCTCAAGCCCTCAGGTCACTTAATAGACCCTTGCACCATTATAACACCCTCATAACCAGTTGTGTTTCTTTTCTCCATGTTGACTTCAATGCATTTTCAGTGGCGTTCCCAAACATTTCCATGATGTGGCCAAACTTGTGATGAAGTGAGCTCTCATCACTAATGGTCACCACTCTTACAAAGTCCCTTCTCCCCACTTGCTCAGTTCGGCCAGGCAGCCACCTCTAGGAAGAGTCTTGGTTGTTCTGAATGTCCTCCATATTAGAATTATGGTTAACAGTTTACACTTCTGAATTGTCCATGCTGTAGCCTTTCCTAGATCTGAGCCGCAACACAATCCTGTGTGCCTTTCTTGATCAGGCCAGTCAACTGAAATGACTCAAACGACTGAAATGACCACAAATGGCCTCCACATGAGGAGTAGGAACATCTCAGTGATGACCAATAGGATGGGCTGAGCCTGAGACAAATCTCAAGTGTCATAGCAAACAAAGGTCTGAATACTTTATTTTTAATACATTTGCAAATCCTGTTTTTGTTTTATCATTCTGGGACTTTGAGTATTGATAAATGAGGGAAAAAATGAATTGAAATGATTTTATCACAAGGCTGCTATTTAAGAAACTAAAAGTGCAGGGTCTGAAGACTTTGTGAAGGTGCTCTGTATATACAGTATATATATATATATATATATATATATATATATGTTGTGGAGGATCAGCCTCGACACAGACAGACACAGGACGCCCAAGTCCTTAAAGCACACACTTTCATTTTGCTCTTCTTTTCCTTTACAGCACACTGTGCACAATCACAAACAAATCAATAACTCAGTTCCTTTTTAATTTACTTCTTCTCTTCTGCTGCCCTCACTCCTCCACTCACAGGCTCTGTCCTCTTCCCCCCGACTCCTGCTCCCCAAATGGAGTGAGGTGGTCCCTTTTATGTGCATCCTGATGATTTTCCTGCAGCACTTCGTGGTGTGGTGGAAGTGCTGCAGTCCAGGGCTCGGGGATTGTCCAGGCGCCCCCTGGTGATGGCCATGATCTGCAACAGGGTTTGAGCTTCCAAGCTCCAAGTCTGTGGCCCCGATGCAACCCAGGGGGGCTGCCCTTTTGCCTCTCTCTCAGTCCTTCCCTTCTCCAGGCATCCTGGTCGGGAAAGGTCCCTGATCGTCAGCTGGTGGACTGAGTGAGGTGTTTATGGCAGTTGGCAGCAGACCTGTGATGACCTCCATTAGAACATCCTGTCAGGGTCAGCTGGCCTGCTGATGAATGTCATGAACAGGGACAAGTAAAGGACATTTAATTAGTCAAAAATAGTAAAATTGTGGGACAAAAAGTGTGGAGTGTATAAAAGGGCATTGAAGTGCATGATACTGATACTAAGGCAGGAATGGGACTGAAAGAAAGAAAGAAAGAAAGAAAGAAAGAAAGAAAGAAAGAAAGAAAGAAAGAAAGAAAGAACGGCTGACCCAGTTTGTTCCTAAAACCAAATAATCTTCAGCTACTAAAAGTCAAATGCTGGAATGATGCAGAGCAACGGGTAGCTTCAGAAGTGCCACATGAAGTGACTTTAGGTGTGCTGTCAATGACGCAGGTGTCACCCACATGCATACACGTGAGCTGTTGTGCTATAAAATTTTCACACAGATCTTTGAAGAGCTGAGGCCCTAAAATGGTTGGCTTCTCTGAGGTCTCCCTGCCTTTTGTTTGTGACTGTGGAGCTGCACTTGAGGAGCCTGTGAGGAGCGAATTGTGGAATATCATGAAGTGAATCCCAGCATCCAACACCTCAGACACGTCCATGGACTTCACCTTCATGTGCTGCTTGGAGATCCAGAGCTTCAGTTTTATCATTGGTGACCTTCAGAGCAGGCGTGACAGTGTGGCACTTTGACAACTCCAGCCGGATACTGAATTTGAACATTAGTAGTACGTGAGGTGACTTTCAAATGATCGCTTAGTAGAAATGTTATAATAACTGTGGACTTTTATATGTAGTGCCATATTTTGCTCAGCTGTTATAGATAAATGATATGCGCTAAATACAACAGAATTAGAAGATACGTGTGTGTTTCTGCACTAATACTTGTCTGCAAATTTAACACTTCAATGATGATATGAGCATCAGGACACAGGAGGGCAGCTCATCAGAGCCACATGACCTTACTGGTGACAAGTGACGACTTCAGTTCTTGATGCCTCTCAGATGGCATTCACTACAATGACAGTCTACAGGAAGGTCACATCTTCTGTTTTACATCACGACTGAATCGGCTCATGTTGTTTGTTCATTAATTTAAATCTAAGATGTGTTTGTGTTAAGTGAGAAGACATCAATCGTCTTTTGGTGTAAAGCTTCACTCCAGGAGGTCTTCTATTCTGACGTCCCTCAAGCCCACCTGCTCTTCCGCTCTGCTCTTCTACTCTGTAGACATTTCTAGATGTTTTAATGTCCACTTGGTGGCCAATGCCGTCCACTTCCTGCTCAGTCATCACATCTCCAGCACGTCAGCCATTTCTAACTCACAAAGACTAATCTCTCGGTCACAATGGACGTCAGACTTGTTGTGATTCTCCCCATCTTTATAACATGTAAGTATTTATTTATGGAGATCCGACATTTAATTTAGGAGTCTTTCTCTTTGTTAGCTCAGCAAAAGTAACTCGTCTCTTAATTTGCACGTCTCCTTTTCCCACAGGTGTTGTCCCCAGGCTCATCTCTCCAGGGTCCCCAGAAGTGATTGAATGTGACCTGAGAAACGCCAGTGTGGTCATCTGGTACCGGCAGTACCCTGGGCAGCCCCCGGTGGCTTTAGGGTTCTATGACAACAACTCAGTTCTTTCACCAATAATGTTTATTGACTATTTTAATGGAGTCTTTTCTTATTCCAATGAGAGTGTGACTTTAACATTTAAAAATGTCACCAAAAGTGACGCTGCAACTTATTATTGTGTGAAGAAGGAGAGTCAGAGGTCCGTGTTTGGGAATGGAGTCACGCTGACTTACGAGGAGACGTACAGTAAGTGCTGCTTCATGACACGCCGTCTCTGATACTTGTTAACATGAGGTGGGATTACGAGAGCCGGGGTCTTGAATGATGGCAGGGGCATCGAAACACAAAGACGTCAATTAGGATTAGTCCTCTGGGTAACTCCATTAAATGAACAGGTGCCATTGATAGGGTTATATTTATAGAGTTATTGATGTGCTGAAATGTGTTATGACAGATACAACAGCACATCGTCATTTAAAATGACATTAAAATGACATTCTTATACAGCAAGGCAGCAGCTTTACTGCACTGTCAAATATGGAAACTGTTTGAATAAAATATTAGAGAAAGTGTGAAAAGTGTGAGAGTGCAACAGAAATAAAGGAGTTCAATGAATTTGTTAAGTTACGTTTAATGAATGAAATCATTGTGATAAAAGTAAAAGTTGCTTCTTGTCTGCCACAATTCTTTTTATTTCTGAATTCTAACACTCGCGTCTAATGAGGACGTTCACTCGGTGTTATCTTCATCTACTCAGAATTAGCAAAGTGCTTTATCATTTACACAGTCCAGGCGATAAGTTAAAAATAAAAAATACAAAGTTTAAAAAGAGGGGAGACATTTAGCCTTTTGTTAAGTCTGTTAAGAGTTTTTAATCCATCAGTAAGATCAGCTAAACACACATAAGAGCATTCGCTGAGTGCTGAAAGGAAGAAGAGGAAGGAGCGACGGCCGACGAGCCACAGAGCTGCAGGCCTTCCATTTCACACACAGCGCCGTCCAGCATTTTAACAGCAGAATGACGTCTTGTGGTTCTTAGTCTTTAACGTAGGCACCCACCATGTCTCTGAGTATTATTTTATTTTTATTTGTGGAATATGTTCTTTGTACTATAGACATGTGTTTAAAGTAATGGTATTCAAGTCAGAGACAATGGCGTACAGTAAAATGTCCTGTCCTAGTAATGCGGGGGTCTCGTGTCTCAGCTCTTCACAGGACAGACGCAGCTCGCATTACACTTGGCACGTGTTTAAAATTACAGAAGGTTTATTTAAATTTATCAACTCATACAAATTGTGCACTCAAACTGCCTCCGTACTCGTGAGACACAAACGATGTCCATTTTCATTTGTCATAAAAAAGTTAAATTTGTGAACGGCTGGCATCCTAATGGGGTAGGTTTGAGTTTGCACCCAATGCTGCCAGTGCCGACACAAGGTTCCCACTAACAGTTAACTGGGAAGGATCAATAGATTATTTAGAGACATACTGATATATCTCTATATCTATATATATATCTATATCTACATATATAAATATATATATATGCTGTATATATACTGTATATATATATATTTCTATATCTATATATGTTCTGCGGTGGGCTGGCGCCCTGCCCGGGGTTTGTTTCCTGCCTTGCGCCCTGTGTTAGCTGGGTTTGGCAACAGCAGACCCCCGTGACCCTGTAGTTAGGATATATTGGGTTGGATAATAGAGGGATGGATTGATATATATATACAGTATATGTGTGTGTGTGTGTATATATATGTATATTTATCTGTATGTATGTATGTATATGTATATGTGTGTGTGTGTATGTATGTATGTATGTATGTATGTACACTCACTTAAAGGATTATTAGGACCACCATACTAATACGGTGTTTGACCCCCTTTCGCCTTCAGAACTGCCTTAATTCTACGTGGCATTGATTCAACAAGGTACTGAAAGCATTCTTTAGAAATGTTGGCCCATATTCATAGGATAGCATCTTGCAGTTGATGGAGATTTGTGGGATGCACATCCAGGGCAAGAAGCTCCCGTTCCATCACATCCCAAAGATGCTCTATTGGGTTGAGATCTGGTGACTGTGGGGGCCATTTTAGTACAGAGAACTCATTGTCATGTTCAAGAAACCAATTTGAAATGATTCGAGCTTTGTGACATGGTGCATTATCCTGCTGGAAGTAGCCATCAGAGGATGGGTACATGGTGGTCATGAAGGGATGGACATGGTCAGAAACAATACTCAGGCAGCCCGTGGCATTTAAACGATGCCCAATTGGCACTAAGGGGCCTAAAGTGTGCCAAGAAAACATCCCCCACACCATTACACCACCACCACCAGCCTGCACAGTGGTAACAAGGCATGATGGATCCATGTTCTCATTCTGTTTACGCCAAATTCTGACTCTACCATTTGAATATCTCAACAGAAATCGAGACTCATCAGACCAGGCAACATTTTTCCAGTCTTCAACTGTCCAATTTTGGTGAGCTCGTGCAAATTGTAGCCTCTTTTTCCTATTTGTAGTGGAGATGACTGGTACCCGGTGGGGTCTTCTGCTGTTGTAGCCCATCCGCCTCAAGGTTGTGCGTGTTGTGGCTTCACAAATGCTTTCCTGCATACCTCAGTTGTAACGAGTGGTTATTTCAGTCAAAGTTGCTCTTCTATTAGCTTGAATCAGTCGGCCCATTCTCCTCTGACTTCTAGCATCAACAAGGCATTTTTGCCCACAGGACTGCCGCATACTGGATGTTTTTCCCTTTTCACACCATTCTTTGTAAACCCTAGAAATGGTTGTGCGTGAAAATCCCAGTAACTGAGCAGATTGTGAAATACTCAGACCAGCCCGTCTGGCACCAACAACCATGCCACGCTCCAAATTGCTTAAATCACCTTTCTTTGCCATTCTGACATTCAGTTTGGAGTTCAGGAGATTGTCTTGACCAGGACCACACCCCTAAATGCATTGAAGCAACTGCCATGTGATTGGTTGATTAGATAATTGCATTAATGTGAAATTGAACAGGTGTTCCTAATAACCCTTAGGTGAGTGTATATTTATATATATATGTGTGTGTGTGTGTTATACAACAGTGGTCTCCAGTCCCAGAGGACCCAAGTGACTGCAGGTTTTCATTTTAACCCTTTTCTTAATTGGTGATCAGTTTTTGTGGCTCATGAACTCCTTTTCCTTTCATTTTAATTGTTTTTTAAGATTTGTTCCCCTGAATTTCTTCTTCATTCTTCTGAATTGCTTTATTTCTTTCCTCAAACAGAAATGAAATGTGAAGTGAGTGAAGTGAGTGAGCCAACAAAAGACCAACTAAGTCAGGGCCTCAAACTCACACCAATTTCATTCCAACCAGTTTCTTAATTAGGAGCCGATTCTTGTCATTATTTAAACTCGTTCTTTAACTGCATGGCTTGTTGCTGTTTTCATTGTGCAGTAGCAGACATTTCTGAAATTGTTGATTTTCTTTTTTCTGTTCAAATGTTTTGAGGACCTGAGCATATCAGCATTCCTGAGACCTTCATCTTTCTTTATTTTCAGATATTTTGTATGATGGTCACAGTTTGGTGGTCCTGTTTTGTCTCATTTTTTTATCTTTTTATTGTTTGGCTGCTAATTAAGGACAAAGAAACAATTAAGGGCTCTAAGCCTTCAAGAGAAAGTCAAATAAAATTAATTAAAAAGAAGTTAATTAGCCGCTAAAACAAGTCTCTAATTAAGAAAATGGTTAGAATGAAAACCTGCAGCCACTGTGGCCCTCCAGGACTGGTTTGAGACCCCTGTTATACGGTATCTGTCAAGTAAATCAAAGAGGACACGGCACGCGTTTTGCTCTTATCAGGGCTCATCAGATGTGCGCACCTTTGCTTTCTCTTGTGGGGATGGAAACCTCGAACAGCAGCATCTGAGGTGAATCCTCTGATGCTGAGCCACAATTCAAAGGTAGGGAAAGGTAGGAAAAGTCAGCCTAAAAGTATTTACTTCTCTGTAAAAGGATTTAGTGTCAGTGCTGTGGTTGTTGTGTGTCAAAATGGTTTATATCACCGGAAAGACGAGACTCTGAGGTTTCATTTGATGTGTAGTATGTCGAGGTGCATGACAGAGGGCATGCAAAATGGCTGTGACGTCGTCAATCATTATTATGTACGGGACCGTACGTGGGCATGTTAAGAGGTTAATCAGACGCCATTCTCCAGGATGTGCTGGCTTTCTGACTGGGATTCATTCACCGCCTCTATGATGAAAAACATCAATGTGTTTGAAGAAGCTCTTTGATTGATTCCTCGTAGACTGAAACTGCACCAAAATCATCATCAGGAGTCACCAAAGTCAGAAACTTGGGGATAAAACGCCAAACATTTACAGAATGTGGGCCTGAATATTTAGAGAATAGAAGCTTTTCAGAAAATGATTTTGCCGCCATTAGAGTTTATTTTAGAGCTAATGCGAGCTATTGTATCTTAACTGAACGTACATTATGTTTCTGTTGGTGTTGTAAATATTAATATAAATATCATATGAAATGTGTCTGAACAAAAAGAGGGGTGCTGTAGACAAGTTCTGTGTGAGCTGAACGTGTGATGAAGCCAGCGGTCTGGGTGTGAAGATAAAACTGACCGCTCTGGGAAAGGAAGGACTAGCTAGAGCCATGTGTGCCCACACACACACACACACACACACACACACGCACACACACGCACACACACACACACACACACACAGACACACACACACTTACACACACAGACACACACACACACACACACACAGACACACACACACACACACAACACACACACACACACACAGACACACATCAACACTAGCACAACATACATGAGCACTTAAACTTTTACTGAGTGTTTCTTCCACCATGACTCCATTCACCTACTCCATTGCCCAGTTAGCGTGTTTCTTGACTCCCGTCTGTCCTCACAAGGGCCCATGTTAATTATGTGACCACAGCCCTTATTTCTGTGACTTTCCTCCCATTACTGACCCATGTCTGTTTTCAATTTGCACATTAGAGTCATTTTACATTCACAGCATTCTCAGACTTTCTAGTGAGGTGACGTGGCCAGAGACCAACACGTGAGCGAGGGCCAGTCAATGCCTTAAATTATGTCACCTGTATTTTCAGCCTGTTTTAATAGTAACCTAGATTATTTTTAGGAGGTTTTGTTCTCTTTATCTATCATTTCATTCACATGAAACATCACACTTTATTATTTGATTATTCAATAGTGAAACTGGAAAGTTTCTGCCGTTGCCGTTTTACATTTGAGTCTCCATGTGATTCTGCAACATGTTTAATTTAACACCATAAATATGTAAATGGCCTGACACATTCATCCTGACAAAAGAACAGCTGTTATAGCATTGTGGCTGAAGTGTCTGAAAATGGCCATCCTGACAAGGCTACATAAAGGTGGCTGCTGCTGAAATGCCGGTTCCCCCTGGATTGTTTATGCCGCTGATCTTCTCTGCTGCCCTTTCATGTGGATTCTTTGAGACCTGTCTCCAGTGAAAGAGGTGACTGTCACGTCTCCTGCTGTTGACATCAATGTGCCAAACTTCATGTCATGCTTCCAGATGCCCTTTAAGAGGAGGTGGGGTGACCTTGTGTCCTGATGCCAACAGACAGCCCACCATATAAGATATCCTTGGTGGACATTTCCAATCTAGTGAAGCTGGTGCTGCATTAGCAGGGTGTGAAGACAGAGGGTCTTGTCACTTATAAGGACTGTCTGCTTTAAGTCGGGTTGCTTGTGAAGGACAGATTATACTTTATTGATCCTCCATGTGTTTACAGGTCAGGTCATGAGGCAGCTGGAACCTCTCCAGCAAGCAATGAGAGCAGGCAGGAACATCCCAGAGACATGGCACCATTTCATCAGAGGGTGGGCACACACACTCATCAATTTCAAATCACCAGTTCACCTCACCTGCATGTCTTTGGACTGTGGGAGGAAGCGACAAACCCTGCAGAACCACCTGCAAACTTCATGGAGGGGTACCTGAGGTGTGACCCCAGACTCCTTACCATGAGGTGTCACTCAGTCAGGTAAACCCTTAAACTCCACCCGTGCCAAGCAGTTTTGTTGTATGGTTTGTAAACTTTGGGCCTTCAGAATGCAGAAAGAGGAGTTGTGGATCAGAACCGAAATCCTTATGCTGAGATAGATGCTGGGGTCACCATAAGAAAATAAGGAGTTGACAAAATGGAAAGGGTCTGACGTTCATCAAAAGTCAAGCAAAGTAGAATGAAGTGTTTGGGCACATTGGGCACAGCAGGGTGGACAGCTCAACTGGATTAAATGACAACCACTAGGAAAGCAGAGGCTTCGGTTCAGAAGCTTGGTGACATGAGATTTGAGGTCTGTGGGCAGAGGAGTCTGCAGACAGGAATGAATGAGTGGGGACCCCGACCTGAGAAGATTCAAATAAAAGCGGACACCTCAGAAACGTACACCAATTTGATCGATGGCTGATGACATTTTCATGGCTGCCAGCATCCCAGTCAGTTACAATATTGTCATCGCCACCCACCATGAGAAGGTCTTAGAATTAGAATTAGAACAATCTAGGCGAGAACAGGCCATTCAGCCCAACAAAGCTCGCCAGTCCTATCCACTTGTTTCCTCCAAGAAAACATCAAGTCGAGTTTTGAAAGTCCCTAACGTCTTACTATCTACCACACTACTTGGTTGCTTATTCCAAGTGTCTATCGTTCTTTGTGTAAAGAAAAACTTCATAATGTTTGTGCGAAATTTACCTTAACAAGTTTCCAACTGTGTCCCCGTGTTCTTGATGAGCTCATTTTAAAATACAAGTCTCGATCCACTATACTAATTCCCCCTTCATAATTTTAAACACTTCAATCATGTCACCTCTTAATCTTCTTTTGCTTAAACTGTAAAGGCTCAGCTCTTTTAATCTTTCCTCATAATTCAACCCCTAGACCTGGAATCAGCCTAATGCTCTTCTCTGGACCTTCTTAGTGCTGCTATGTCCTTTTGTAGCCTGGAGGCCAAACTGCACACAGGACTCAAGATGAGGCCTCACCAGTGTGTTATAAAGGTTGAGCAGAACCTCCTGTGACTTGTACTCCACACATCAAGGCGCTATATAACCTAACAGTCTGTTAGCCTTCATAATGGCTTCTGAACACTGTTTGGAGTTGATAGCTTGGAGTCCACTATGACTCCTAAATCCTTCTCATAAGGTGTACTCGATTTTCCGACCGCCCATTGTGTATTCAAACCTAATATTTTTACTTCCTATGTGTAATACTTTATATTTACTGACATTAAATTTCATCTGCCACAAATCTGCCCAAGCCTGTCTGCTATCCAAGTCCTTCTGTGATGATATAACGGATTCCAAATTATCTGCTAATCCACCTATCTTGGTATCATCTGCAAACTTAACCAGCTTGTTACTACTTAGTGCAGAAAGAAGCCTCTGAAACTGAATAACAGTCAGAGATGATGGTGGGCCTGGACCCCTGAAATCAGTCACCATTATAAAGGAGTCCTGTAAATACCTGGGAGCCCAACTGGCCAAATGACCATTTCAGTTGACGTGTCCATCCTATCTTGTGACCAAGAGTGTGTCACCTGACCTGCCTGAACTTGAATTGACCTGATTTTTCACATCGCCCTAAACAAGTCATCTGCCCAATACACACAGTTTAGAGCTGTTAGGTGAAGTTCATTTTTAATGTCAGCGTCAGCCTCTCTTGACATAACGTTTTAAACTCTGTGTCTCCTCTTTTTCAGATGTGACGTTGTATAAATACTCCACCATTGCACTAGCTGGGACTTTGGGCCTCGTGGTGCTGGTTGCTTTCTATTTGAAAATCAAAGGTAAGTGGAGCTGTCAGAAAACAGCAAAAGAGCTGAGGCTGGATGGACTTTCAAAAACTGTGTAAGGGAAACATCATCAGGCAGGAGACTTGATGTCACAAATGTCAATCAATTTATATATCAAATTACCAGCTCCATGTTAACAGAGCTGATCTGTAGGTCTGAGTGATTTAAAACATCAGGACACAATCCTTGCGGGGTCATTTTTGCTAAATCGCTTGTAATTTGACCTCTCCAAATTAGAATCATTGCTGTTATTGGACTATCTGGAGTATAAACACATGTTTGGTCTCTTTGTAAAGGTCACATTCTCTAGTTTCATCCTTAGTAGTCAGAATCACTGTAGGTGTGACTGATCAAAAGTTATGCACATTAGAACTCACAGAAAAAATGAATTGTTTTGTTCTCGCCTAAGTTTTTTTATGAAAATGAAGGAACATAAAGCTGCAGTAGGTAGGTGGGGACAGAAACACACTATGTACCAACAGAATAACTTGTTGACTACTCACATTTCAAATTTGAAAAGAATACCTGTAAAAATGACATTTTGACACCAGTTTTTATGTGGGCATGCCCAGGGGCTTTTTAGAGGGACCATTACCCACATTTTGGACCGTATGTTAAAAGTGTAATAACTTTTGAATGCTTCAACCCACAGATATCAATGAGGGCTCTACTGAAAGCTTACACCTAAAGGAATCTATATCTACACACAGTGTCACTCTATTAGTTATAGAAATAATAAAAACAATAAAAAATACACATTTCTATGTAAAAATAGTCAATACAAGTCTTATGGGACAAAAATATATATATATATTTTATTTTTTATTTTTTAATAAAATGCACACAAACTATATGCATTTCTTTTACAAACTGTTACAACACAGCTCAGCGTTTTTCCATGTGCCACTGATGGCAGCAATCACTAGCAGGCAGAAAGCACAAGGGCGTGGCACATGTCGCTCTCTGCCATTAGACGTCACCTGGTCCGATTGATCACTGTCACGCCGCGTACATGCATCTATTATTTAATCGAGAGTGTATTTACGTTTATCTGTACTTTTATCCATATTTAAAATGCGAAAAAACTTGGTGAAATCACAATAAACAACCACGCACCAAGTCTGCAGACTGGCACAAATGTCAGCTTCGCGCAGCTCCGATCGGTTTGTTTACAAGTTAGCATGGCAAGTTACATATCGGTGTGCTCAGCTGCTCATTGGCTGTAAGTCTGAAGTGTCACTCACAGCGTCCAATCAAACTGGTAGATTCTACCAGGGTTTGGAGTTGGGCGTCATCGTTCAGCTGTCTGTGACACTCGTTGGCTATACGGTGGTGCAGTCACCCCAGACCCTCGTGGTGGCCAACTTAGGTGTCAATCAGAAGCTAACACTTCCGTGTAACATGCTTTAGCATGGTTATTGCCGACAGAAACAAATTACATCTGATATGACCAATAGAAATGAAAAAAAATGTCGGAGCTAGTCTCAAGTTAAGAAACGTTTTCTGGAGTTTTTGTCCCTTTGAGGATCTATTGTGTGTTTTGGACCTAATCATTTTACTGGATTATATTTGCTGGAGCCTTACGGACAGAATGGGATCAATACTGCTCGGAAATATTGATGTTTGACTTGTAGAGAGCCTTCAAAGGTAGGGAAAGGTAGGAAAAGTCAGCTCTTAAAAGTATTTACTTCTCTGTAAAAAAGGATTTAGTGTCAGTGCTGTGGTTGTTGTGTGTCAAAATGGTTTATATCACCGGAAAGACGAGACTCTGAGGTTTCATTTGATGTGTAGTATGTCGAGGTGCATGACAGAGGGGCATGCACACATGGCTGTGACGTCGTCCAATCGTTGTTATGTACCGGGACCGGTACGTGGGCATGTTAAGAGGTTAATCAGACGCCATTCTCCAGGATGTGCTGAGCGTTTCTGACTGGGATTCATTCACACGCCTCTATGATGAAGACATCAATGTGTTTGAAGAAGCTCTTTGATTGGATTCCTCGTAACTGAAACTGCACCAAAAATCATCATCAGGAGTCACCAAAGTCAGAAACCTTGGGGGATAAAACGCCAAACATTTACAGAATGTGGGCCTGAATATTTAGAGAATAGAAGCTTTTCAGAAAATGATTTTGCCGCCATTAGAGTTTATTTTGAGCTAATAAGCGAGCTATCGTATCTTAACTGAACGTACACATTATGTTTCTGTTGGTGTTGTAAATATTAATATAAATATCATATGAAATGTGTCTGAACAATAAGAGGGAGTGCTGTAGACAAGTCCTGTGTGAGCTGAACGTGTGATGAAGCCAGCGGTCTGGGTGTGAAGATAAAAACTGACCGCTCTGGGAAAAGGAAGGACTAGCTAGAGCCATGTGTGCCCACACACACACACACACACACACACACACACACACACACACACACACACACACACACACACACACACTTACACACACACACACAGACACACACACACACACACACACAGACACACACACACACACACACACAGACACACACACACTCACACACACACGAGGACTACAAACTGTGACATTAACGCGTCATTCACCAGCTCCAGTGCTATACAAATAAAGAGCCTTTTACTGAGTGTTTCTTCCCGCCATGACTCCATTCACCTTCTCCATTGTGCCCAGTTGTCGTGTTTCTTGACTCCAGTCTGTCCTCACAAGGCCGCATGTTAATTATGTGACCACAGCCCTTATTTCTGTGACTTTCCTCAATTACTGACCCAATGTCTGTTTTAATTTGCACATTAGAGTCATTTTACATATCACAGCATTCTCAGACCTTTCTAATGTGAGGTGACGTTGGCTCAGAGACCAACACGTGAAGCGGGTGCCAGTCAATGCCAGCTTTAAATGATGTCACCTGTGTATTTTCAGCCTGTTTAATGGTAACTAGATTATTTTTAGGAGGTTTTGTTCTCTTTATCTATACATTCATTCACATGAAACACAACAGCTCTTATTATTTGATTATTCAATGAAGTGAAAACTGAAAATGTTTTTCTGCCCGTTGCTCTTGTTTTACATTTGAGTCTCCATTTGATTCTGCTAACATGTTATAATAAGCACCATAAATAAGTAAATGGCCGTGACACATTCACTCCTGGACAGAGAATCATGAGGTGTTGACGGTGCAGCACTTGGCGTGGCTGTAGTGTCTGATTTATGAGTGGCCATCCCGCTGACAATGGCTACATAAAAGGTGGCTGCTGCTGATGCCCGGGTTCGCCCCTGGATTGTTTTATGCCACGCTGTCTTCTCTGCTGCACCTTTCATGTAGGATGTTCTTTCTGAGACTCCTGTCTCCAGTGAAAGAGGTGACTGTCACGTTCCTCCCTGCTGTTGACATCAATGTGCCATAAACTTCATGTCATGCTTCCAGATGCCCTTTAAGAGGAGGTGGGGGTGACCTTGTGTCCTGATGCCAACAGACAGCCCACCATATAAGATATCCTTGGGTGGACATTTCCAATCTAGTGAAGCTGGTGCTGCATTAGCAGGGTGTGAAGACAGAGGGTCTTGTCACTTATAAGGACTGTCTGCTTTAAGTACGGGTTGCTTTGTGAAGGACAGATTATACTTCTTATTGATCCTCCATGTGTTTACCAGGTCAGGTCATGAGGCAGCTGGAACCTCTCCCAGCAAGCAATGAGAGCAGGCAGGAACATCCCAGAGACATGGCACCATTTCATCAGAGGGTGGGCACACACACTCATCAATTTCAAATCACCAGTTCACCTCACCTGCATGTCTTTGGACTGTGGGAGGAAAGCGGAGCAAACCCTCGCAGACCCACCTGCAAACTTCATGGAGGGGGTACCTGAGGTGTGACCCCCAGACTCCTTACCATGAGGTGTCACTCAGTCAGGTAAACCCTTAAACTCCACCCGTGCCAAGCAGTTTTGTTGTATGGTTTGTAAACTTTGGGCCTTCAGAATGCAGAAAGAGGAGTTGTGGATCAGAACCGAAATCCTTATGCTGAGATAGATGCTGGGGGTCACCATAAGAAAATAAGGGAGTTGACAAAATGGCAAGGGTCTGACGTTCATCAAAAAGTCAAGCAAAGTAGAATGAAGTGTTTGGGCACATTGGGCACAGCAGGGTGGACAGCTCAACTGGATTAAATGACAACCACTAGGAAAGCAGAGGCTTCGGTTCAGAAGCTTGGTGACATGAGATTTGAGGTCTGTGGGCAGAGGAGTCTGCAGACAGGAATGAATGAGTGGGGACCCCGACCTGAGAAGATTCAAATAAAAGCGGACACCTCAGAAACGTACACCAATTTGATCGATGGCTCGATGACATTTTCATGGCTGCCAGCATCCCAGTCAGTACAATATTGTCATCGTCACCCACCATGAGAAGGTCTTAGAATTAGAATTAGAACAATCTAGACGAGAACAGGCCATTCAGCCCAACAAAGCTCGCCAGTCCTATCCACTTGTTTCCTCCAAGAAAACATCAAGTCGAGTTTTGAAAGTCCCTAACGTCTTACTATCTACCACACTACTTGGTTGCTTATTCCAAGTGTCTATCGTTCTTTGTGTAAAGAAAAACTTCATAATGTTTGTGAAATTTACCTTAACAAGTTTCCAACTGTGTCCCCGTTTTCTTGATGAGCTCATTTTAAAATACAAGTCTCGATCCACTATACTAATTCCCTTCATAATTTTAAACACTTCAATCATGTCACCTCTTAATCTTCTTTTGCTTAAACTGTAAAGGCTCAGCTCTTTTAATCTTTCCTCATAATTCAACCCCTGTAGACCTGGAATCAGCCTAGTCGCTCTTCTCTGGACCTTCTCTAGTGCTGCTATGTCCTTTTTGTAGCCTGGAGGCCAAAACTGCACACAGGACTCAAGATGAGGCCTCACCAGTGTGTTATAAAGGTTGAGCAGAACCTCCTGTGACTTGTACTCCACACATCAAGGCGCTATATAACCTAACAGTCTGTTAGCCTTCATAATGGCTTCTGAACACTGTTTGGAAGTTGATAGCTTAGTCCACTATGACTCCTAAATCCTTCTCATAAGGTGTACTCTCGATTTTCCGACCGCCCATTGTGTATTCAAACCTAATATTTTTACTTCCTATGTGTAATACTTTATATTTACTGACATTAAATTTCATCTGCCACAAATCTGCCCAAGCCTGTCTGCTATCCAAGTCCTTCTGTGATGATATAACGGATTCCAAATTATCTGCTAATCCACCTATCTTGGTATCATCTGCAAACTTAACCAGCTTGTTACTTATATTCCTATCTAAATCATTTATATATATTAAAAATAGCAGCGGCCCTAGCACTGACCCCTGTGGAACACCACTCTTAACATCGGCCAGTTCTGATGAGGTTCCTCGCACCATCACCCTCTGCTTCCTGTGTCTGAGCCAATTCTGCACCCATCTAAAAACATCACCCTGAACTCCCACTTCTTTTAACTTGATACCCAACCTCTCATGTGGCACCTTATCAAATGCTTTCTGAAAGTCCAGATAAATAATATCATAAGCTCCAGCTTAAGCTTCTGCTGTTTTTGTCATTTCAAGAGGTTTCAACCTTAATAATAACGTACTGAGATTCCATAAAGAAATAACTGGGAACGTCAGCTCATCTTTACGGACAGACAGACAGACAGACAGACGGTGTGATTCGTGTTCAAACAAAGCAGAAGGCAAAGGAAGCAGAAGTAAAAGCTACTTGTCCTTCACGTCATTCCTTAACTTTATCTTTTATTATTTCTTTGCAGATCTCATTTTCTCTCCAGTCCCACAGGACCAGCAGGTAAATGGACTTTAAATTGTCTCCCTCCCTACTTTAGCTGTGACTTGTCTCACCACATGCATGCCAGCCTGATATAAGATGGCGTCAGTCAAACGTAACACTTGGCCCTTTAAACATGTGGCCTCAGTTTCATGTACTGTAAAGATGGTGACTGATGGAGGTGAATGAGCCGAGGGTCTCCTGTCTAGTTTACCCTGAACGTGACATGACAACCTGAACACTGAAGTAATCTCCTCTAAAGACTCTCCATTTTTAAAGTGGTTTGCTTGTTTCTGCTAATCAGCGTGTCCTTCATTTTGTTGTCTGTTCAAATTTCATACTTATGTCCATCCATTTTGTAAGCTCACATATATGCCAGGGTCAGTGGGCACCGGACAGGACCAGCCTGAGACATAATGCCTGTCTATTGGAGGGCAGACCACTACACACCACACACAAAACAGAGACACGTGGTGACTGAACTGAGATTTGAACCCCTGACTCTCAGAGTTGGGAGGCACCCACAATACCCGCTCTGACCCCTGCTTTACATTTTTCTGCCTGCTGTGATTCCCCTTAGGGTGCTGCAGCTGCCCAAACTCCCGACACAAAGGCTCGGGCACAAGTTCACTATGTACACTGGCTTTAATCGTGTGTAATCATTTCACAAGTAAGTGTTTCCCATACCACAACCACATCCTCTCTTGGTGTCTTTGTCACCCTCCTCTGATCCTCCAGCAAGCTTCATCTTCCTCCTCCCAGCTCTGGCTTCTTGTGTTGAGGTGGGCAGCTCCTTTAATGAAATACCTGGGAGCACTTCTGGTGTCTTGGACGCATTTCTGAGTGGAGTTGAAGCCGACTAAGGCTTGCTAGTCCCTCAATGCCCCCTGGCAGCACCCACAGAGCCCAACAGGGATGTGCAATAGAATTACAGTTTCCAAAGTGCCCTGCAGGAATCCATAGTGGTGCCGTAACCCAAGGGGCTACCATCTATTGTGCTGGGTAAGACAACGTCCAGAATAAACTGCCCCAACCCCCATCATTTCATTATACTGGAGTACCAGCCGGGTACGACTCTGGCTGGGGTGCCAGTGCCAGCGTGATGCGTCTCGTACCACTTTATTCATTTTACAGTCACAGAGTTGCTCAATTCCATCCTAGCAGACCCTGAAGGAGACGCGACTCCATCACACGATTTGGAGACCCCAGTTAATGATACTGGAGGACACACTGGCAGTAACTGGGGGTTAAACCCAGGACCCTGTGCTATCACGCTTCTCACTTCACACTGACGGAACTCACTGTAATTTACAACGACTGTCTAGAGTAACAGAAGAGTAATAATAAATGATTTACAATGAAACGAAGATTGTGCAGCAGCAGACATTTTAATATTTCATGTCTTTTTTTTCAGACTCAAGAGAATGACACACAATATGCAGCTTTAGATTTTAAAACAAAGCAAAAGAATAAAAAAAGAAAGAATAAAATAATGACAGCAACAAACTTTGAAACAGAATATGCGGACATCGTTCAACGGGGCACCAGAGCTGTGTGAAGAGACTGTCAGGCGAGGCGTTGGCATTTTGTTCAGAGTTTGTGAGGAATTTGTCAAGTTTTCTCATTTGTGTTATCTCTGTAATATTAAAATTTAATATGAAATAAAATGGAATATAAAGTGTATAAACAGTATGTATAATACAAGAATACGCCGTACTGAGGGCAGAGTGTGAGCGTGTCGATTGGCTCTTTTTATTTAGCCCTGAATTACAAGATGGCTGTGTGGATTGTGTTTTACTCTTTTCTTGTTTTAGTCGTTGATCTCAGCTGCCTCACCTGCTCTCAGCTTACGTTTTGTCAGTCGTGTCTCTTTGTCTTTGTCCTTTCCCCCATTTTGATCATTTAGGCTCTCAGGTGTTGTCCTAACTGAGTCAGCAGTTACCTGAGAGGTCTGTTAAAGACTCCCATGAGGCCACAGCTCCTTACACAGTGAGGACTTTCAGCTTCACTTTATACTTTCCTTCCTCTAAGGTTCTCTAAGTGCTCTTCTGACCAGTTTGATTTTTTGATTTATGTCAGAGTTCTGACTGTTAGCTTTGGATATTTGGTTTGTCAGTTTAGGATTAAGTTGTGTTATGATTTGTTAAACCTCAGGTTTCATCACGTTGGTCCTCTTCTTGTCTTCAGGCAGATAAAGGAGATGCTTCTTTAATAAATGATTTCTTAAATTGTAATTGTCATTTCTCTGAAGATTTGAATTTTGTCAGCTTGGAATTCTAAATGAAATCATTTTTCACCTGTAGAGCACAATTCCTCAAAGTCTGCCTTTGTAAAGCCGGCGCCAGTTCAGCATTCAGCTCCAACAGGGTCGACTTAGAAGCCAGTCATCATCATGTGCCAAGATCTCAGTGTGATCTCAGAATACGTGTTCTCTTGTAATCCTTCCATTTGTGATGTCCTCTAACAACGTAAAGCAGCCATGGCAGTGGAATAGTTTGGCCATTCTGTGCACCATTATATTGTTACAGGTTGATTACAATCAGGTGCCATAAATTTATTAACGATATGTGGTTAATTTCAGTGTATTTGATAAAGCCGGCGTTGTGGATGTAAAAAAGAAAGGGAAACCACCTGGGAATAGCAGCACTGCTTTGACGCTGGGTGCCACCAGTTTACAAAAGCGAGCAGAGAACTTGCGTACACCAGGGTTGGAGCTATCGTGAAAATGTGCGTGGCTTTACACTAAGTTTAGGTTTTATACATCGCGATTTGAGTGTTTATACATGAGGCCCCAGCAGATGAGAACAAAGTCACACAGATAGCCTGCTCTGACGTCTTCATGGAAGAACCTGTTAGCTTCTGACCCTGTAGATCTGTGATGGTGAATTTAGAGCTTCTAGAATTCGCTTCACATAGTCATGAACCTTTTGCTGGACTCATGTCTGCCATGGACGGGCACAGTCAGCTTTGACCAGGCGGTTCACTTGATTCAGAATCTGGTGGCCATAGGCCTGTGTAAAGCAGTGGATCTGAATTCATCCTCCTCTTCTCTAAACGTGGCCCATGATGGCCAAAGGCCTACCACACTGACGATTCACTAATCAAAACACGATACTTGCTAGATGGTGCCCTCTCAGCTTTGACAAGTGAAAGTGGCAGATCTTATTTCACATTTTATTTAATGTTGTGTGCGGTTTCACTGAAATAAACAAATGAAAACTTAATTGAATAAATATATAAAGAAATAAGCAACAAAGAAGAATTTATTGCTGTTTTTAAATCTGTGCAGAGGTGAGAAACCAACTCCATCATGGGACTGAAGGGTATCTCATACCTGGACAGACTCAGAGAATTAGACCTATCTAGTCTGAGCAGAGGAGGCTGTGTGGGGACCTCATCCAGAATTTCAAAATCCTCAAAGACATCGATAATGGAGATCGAGTGACATTCTTTAAGATTAAGAATCTCGCACTTGAGGACATCATTGGACATTAAGAGGAAGTGCATTGAAAACTGAAGCCAGGAAGCACTTCTTTACACAAAGACTTATGGGACTCTGGAACAAACTACTGAGACATGGAGTTGAAGGAGAAACCTGGACAACCTTTAGGTGAATCTGAAGGAGATACTGGGACAAATTGTTGTGTGTAGATGGGTACAAAATTGGCTCAGACACAGGAAACAGGTGATGGTTTGAGGAAAATTCTCAGAATTGGTTTATATTGAGAGTGGTGTCCATCAGGGTTCAGTGCTAGGGCCCTGCTAATTATAATATAAATATAAATTATTAAGATAGGAATAGAAGTAACAAGCTGGGCAGATGATACCAAGATAAGTGGATTAGCAGATAATTTGGAATCCGTTATATCATTACAGAAGGACTTGGATAGCAGACAGGCTTGGGCAGATTTGTGGACGATGAAATTTAATGTCAGTAAATGTAAAGAATTACACATAAGAAGTAAAAATGTGAGGTTTGAATACACAATGGAGGGTCAGAAAAACTGGAGTCCTGTGTGCAGTTTGGGTCTCCATAAAGACATAGCAGCACTAGTGAAGGTCCAGAGAAGAGCAACGAGGCTGATTCAGGGCTACAGGGGATGAGTGATGAGGAAAGATTAAAAGAGCTGAGCCTTTACAGTTTAAGGAAAAGAAGATGAAGAGGTGACCTGAGTGAAGTGTTTAAAAATCAGTTGGAAACTTTTATATTTCGCACAAAAATTAGGAGTTTTACTTTACACAGAGAACCATAGACACCAATGGAATAAGCTACTAAGTATTGTGGTAGACAATAAGACTTTAGGGACTTTTAAATCTAAACTTGATGTTTTTTAGAAGAATTAAGTGTATAGGACTGGTGAGCTTTGTTTGGCTGAAGGTCCAGCTCTTGTCCAGATGTTTCTAATGATCTAACATTCTAACAAAGAAACCGAGAAATATTCCCTATGGCCGTTTTAAAGACTCAGAGGCACTCAAGGACCTCAACATGGCTACCTGTACGAATTACAAGACCCACGCAGCCCTGCAGTCCACCGAATGGGAGCTCCACTAGAGGGATATTGCCACCCAGTATGCTGAGGGACACACATTATTTTTTTTTTATTTAGTAAAGATTTAAAGAGATGAAGAAGTGATTAGCAAAATCAAAATCAAAGGACAACTGTGAGAGCGGCAACATCTCCTGGGTATGTTATGAGGAGACCTTGGCCTTTTCTGAGGTTCATTTTATTTCACTAATGATATCTTATTGTTATCTGTTTTTATTTTCACCCTGACTGCACACCCCCTTATTATGAAGCCCCCAAATGAATCATGAAGTGGTGGCACAGTGGTCTCTCTTTACCTCATGTCTGGGTGGTACACTCACTGCTTTTACTCTCTCATGTTAAAACTGCCAGCTCCTTGCATGTGTGAGTGTGCCCTGTGATGACCTGGCACCCTACCCAGGGCTGTCTGTCCCCTGAACTGAGCTGACCCGCTTGCACAGTAAACAGATTAATAAAATTTAAATTTTTACATCTCATGAGTAAAGCACAAAGATGCATTCAAGACGAAAGGGTGGCAAAGTGAAAATGGCAGAGCAGCAAAAAGAGAGCAAGAATCTCCAGTGCTGAGCTCCTGCTCTGCCAGCTGCTTGTTTCTGAGGTTTCAGTTCTTGTTTTTATCATATTTGTGACCATCGCTTGGTTTCCTGTTTTTTTACACTTTTTTTTTGTCAAATGTGGTTGAGATATCTCATCAGATTAAACTACTGAAGTCCAGTCAAGTTTCTGGTCAGGTCTGCTCAGTGTAATGAAGTTCCTACTTGCATGTCTCCTCAGAACAGCTGACAAAAAGCCATACATGAAGAGTACAACTTTACAACTTCACGTGGGTAGAAACTGTCCCTGAATTCACTGGTGTCAGTGCCCATGAGGAGGACTGGGAAACGCAACTGTGCAGGATGGCCGAGCTCTTGCATTTTCAATACAGCAATTCTTGTGAATGTCCAGAAGAGAAGGTGGCTGGGTGCCCATCATATTCTGTGCCGCCTTCACCATCCTCTATAGTGCCCTGTGGCCCTGGGCTGAGCAGGAGTCATATCAGAATATCAGGAAGCCAGGGAACATGAGCTCTCTTCTACCCCTGGATGCTTGAGGGGAAAGGAGTAGAAATGTGAGAAGCTCCCTGATGAAGACGTGGCACTGGTGAGCCTTCTTCACAAGAGCTGAAATATGTTGGGCCCACTGCAGTTCATCAGTGATGGTCCCTCCAAGAAATGGAGAATGTAAATCGTATAAGTCAGAGAGCATGCTGTCCCTGTACAATGCAAGTCTTTAATAAAGTTTAAATGTCAGAATTTACTGAAGTAGACCTGACGCTGCAGCTGTTTCTTGTTTCCTCCTGAGGTCTGAAGCCATTGGGGTCCTACAGGAAGTTGGCTTCATCTGCTCAGAATAACTCGATAAGCCACACAAACCTCTGCTTCATGTTTAATGAGCCATTGCAAAGCCTTAAACGAGTGCTGGGCTGTCCAGTCCAGGACTTCATGGGCACACCAATGCCAGCCTTGTTTTTAAAGATGTCGCCGTGCTCGTTAAAGTTGTCTCTTCTATATTTTCTATTTGAGGACTGCTCTCACGTTTATCTCCATTAATGATGTGTGTATGCTGTATGTGCCAGTGCTGTATGTACACAAACACACACTCGTCATGGTTCTGCCAAGCTGTGTCTCATACGTATGCAGCTCTACGTTAATGATAATGACTCAAACCTCTCAAATCAGTTCAGGGCCACAGAGTCCACAGCATTTGTCACTGGATGAGGTGCCATTCAGTCAGTCAGTCACCTTCATGCATACAAACACAAGCATCCTTACAGTGGGTGAGGAAACCGAGAAAAACTCTGAGGAGCTCCACACAGTCAAAGAGAAGTCCTGTAAAGTGAGACGGACATCAATCTGGGGTTTTCTTCGAGGATTGTGTTGATTTGATGCTTTATTGTCATTTTTAAAGGTTATCTGTCATGTTTTAATGTCATTTCTGTTATGTTTGCCTATGAGAGTACTGTAACTGTGTCCTGTAACTTCAAATGTGCCACCATGTTCTGTACTTTGTGGGAGGAGCCACATGAGGCGGGGCCTCCCTGACATCACTACTGTTGGCTCCTCCTTCTGGCGTAATATTCATGAAAGTGAAACCCAGCGGTGGACCATTGAGATTGTGCTGCTGGAGTTGACAGTCGTGTTCTTCTTCTTCGTGTTTTCTTGTGTTTTTCTGCTTTGTTTTCTTGGTTTTTGCCTACAGATTGTGCATTCGGACTTGTTTGCTGTCAACTCCCTTTTTCAGCCACACCTTTTGACTTTTGTTTTGCTCTGCTGAGCAGTTTTTCCTATTTTTCTATTTTTGATAATAAATCGCTCAATGTATAAAGATTACAGTTTGAGGCTGTCTTTCAAAGCTGAGTCTTAACAGGTTTATATCACTTATAACTTATATTTGTATATTCTGAAACTTTATAGTCTTTTTGAACTGTCAAAGCCAGCTTCCCTTTTTGAGGCATGCTAGCCAAGAAGTTGGCAGATTGTTGTCAGGGCCAGTCGGGCATGACGTGAGCCTCTTCTGGGCTGGCCAGTGAAGGTACTGGTCAGCTTTATGGTCATTCTGGAGGCCTCAATACCTTTTTACTGTGTTTGAGACCTCCACTCACAGTTTCAGGTTGAAACACACAAAGTAACAAAGAGAAATCTGCACAGTGCAGCACTTAGAAGATAAGCTGCAGGCCAGCAAGTGAGGTCCAAACTGAGTGGCTTTACTTTGAGGTAAGTTTGCGGGGATTTCTTGCCTTCCTAGCATTACCTTCTGTTTCTAGAACTTTTGCAGAAGCTTGTGTGGACGTTTACCACTCGGCTTGCCCAGTTTTACCACTCGGCTTGCCCAGTTTAAGTTTCCATCTCCAGTTCTCCTCCCATACCAGTTGCTAATAACTGGTCAGTGTGAGCGCTGAAGTCGGAAACAACGGAAGAACTTAAACCCAATTAAAGTAAAAATAATTTCTTTATTCTTAATTCTTGGTGAGTAGAGAAATGTGAGACTGCCTCTTTCCAACTCAGTCAACTGATTTGGATTTTGGCAGAATATCTAAAGTAAACCTGTTCTCTCTTTTATATCCTAGAAAAGGAAAAAACCCCCTAGCAGTTCATTCTGAGGTTATACATAGCTTAAGGTTAAATCTTAATTTATGACATACTGGAATGTCCTAAAACATGAAACAAACAGCCATTTGCATTCCTAAGGAATACACCCTTCTAATTATACACACTTAGAATCAATTTAAATATTCTTATAGTCCATAAAGATCTTACATTCTTCACAGGGTCTTCTGATAGTATCAGAGGTCAGCCTTTCCTATAAATGATAAAAGTTAGTCCCTTAATGCTGTGCACACAGCCCAACTCCTTTTCTGCATAAATGAGGAACAAATCATATAGCTCTCTGCAGCATGATCAACTCAAAACATAGTCCTTGATATCTGTGAGTTAAATAATAATGTTTTCTCTTCCTCAGTTCCCCTTTGCACATAAAATGTGCACATTAATAATAAGACTTCTGCATCATCAGAGTTCAGGAAAGGGTTGGCAAATGGAAGAAAAGGTTTGTACTGGGAGTCAGGGTCAGCACTGAGGAGATAAACCTTAGTAATGGAAGCGTTAATAAACCTTTGTAGAAGGGCTCAGATGCACAGGATTAGACAGCAACCCAAGAACATGAAAACTGCCAGAGAAATAAGGATAGTTATGAGAATAATTTTAAAGAACTGAACCAATCTTTGGAAGAGTTAAAAAAAGAGTCAGGTGTTCCTGAGTGTTCTGCTAATTAGATAGATAGGGAGGTAAGGCCAGCTAAAGCACGGGTAGATTATTGGGAAGGGATACAACTAGGAGATTGGGTTTAGCAGTGGCACATGCATAACAAGAATCTGTTCTTAATTGTGTAACAGTAACCTTCAACCACTTATATCACAGATTATCCCCTAAGACAAAGGGAATAATCCCTTGACAGAGTCTCAACATAGAAAGTCCAAAAATAGCAACAGCTTAATGATTCAGTCCACTTTTTACAGTGAGAGATGTGCATTCAAGAAAAGAGTCCTTCGTCCATCACGGCATGTGGGGTGCAGATAGCAGCACCTGGAATGGTTCCCCTCCAGCTAGGTTGATGCCAATGTTTCCTTCGGTGTCTCTGACCAGTATCTAGGTTCCAAGGGGAATCTGGAACTTCATCAGTAGGGGACTGGTCTGCCAAGCCTTGTTAACTTGTTTGTGGACTTCCTTCAGGGAAGCTCGGAGACCTGCAAGACTAGAGAGAAGATCATTGTCCACAGTATGCAGAGTAACATTTCCGATAACCATGCCAACAGGCATGGGGCATCCAGTTACAATTTTAAATGGTGACAGTCCCAACTGCCGATGTGTCCTTCCTCTCAACCCCATCAAGGCCAGGGATAGAGCATCTGGCCAGGTTAAGTTTGTCTGCTCACAGATTTTTTTTTTTTTTTTTTAGGGTACCATTGCACCTTTCTACAATACCTCCAGTTTGAGGATGGTATTTGCAGTAATGATGGACATTTATCTAGAGCCAAGTAGTCAGCTCATTTATTACAGAATTCACAAAGTGGGTTCCATTATCGGTATGCAGTTTCTGTGATATTCCCCATCTTGGAATGATTTCTTTTATTAAAGCTTTAGCCACAGTTTTTGCATCTGCATGTTTAGAGAAAACTTCCACCCATCGGGAGAACACATCGACAATTACCAAGCAATAACGGTAGCCTTTAGACGGTGTTAACTCAATGAAATCCATTTGGAGGTGTTCAAAGGGACCCATTGGGTTAGGAGTGACGGCGGGGCTTACCTGAGTACCTTTACCTACATTAAACCTTTGGCATAGTGCGCATCGTCAGCAGAATTTTTCAGCATATGTAGAGAACCCTGTGGTTTCCCAATGCTGCTCGACATCCTGAGTCATAGTGTCTTTTCCTGCATGATCCAGGCCGTGTGAGAATTTGCCATTCCTGGAAAAGAAGCCTTTGGGAGGAAAGGTTTGTTAGTTTGCTTATGGGTCCAGACCCCAGCAGAGAGGGATCCTTCTTGGGACCACTTTATCCTTTCTCGGTCAGTGGTAGCGCTCTGTAAAGAAATAATTTGATTATCAGGTCTTTGTCATCCTTCTGTTGGAATAAAGACTGGTGTGTTATTACAGGCGGCCTGTTTAGCAAATGGTCAGCCAGTTCATTTCCTTGGCTGACTGGGTTTTGTTTCCCAGTAATGGGCTTGCATTTAAGTATTGCCAGTTTTGATGGTTCTGTTATAGCTTTGAGAAGGGATTCCACTAATTTCTGGTGTTGTATGGGCTTACCAGTACTGGTTTTGAATCCCCTTAATTTCCATAATGCCCCATGATCATGGAAGACTCCAAAGGCAGATCTGGAATCTGTGTAAATGGTTATGACTTTTCTTTCAGACAACTGGCAAGCTCGAGTGAGAGCTATTAGCTCAGCTGCTTGTGCACTTAAACTAGAAGAAATTCAGTTTGCTTCAAGTAAGTGGTCTTCCTTGACCACTGCATAACTGGTGGAGAGTGTTCTGTCGTCCAATCCCAAGGAACAGCCATCCTCATAAAGAATTTCTCCTGTTTCTAGTAGAGTTTCCTGGAGGTCCGGACTAGGTTTAGGACCTTTGTTATCTCATCCTGGCAGTTATTTGGTTCCCCCTCTCCCTCAGTGGGAAGTAAGGTAGCTGGATTTAGAGTTGAGCATCTTGCAATAGTGACATTTGACAGGGTACAGAGCACATTTTAATAGTGTATTGCCCTTACAGTAGTGAGGTAGTTCACCATGTTTCCCTCACTTGTTCATGCACTCTCTGTAAGGCACTACGCAAACCTGCAAGCCTTTTCCTACATTAAATCTTCGCCATAATGTAGACCTCTTACAGAACTGATCAGCAAAGTTAGAAAAACCCCGGGCGTGACAGTATTGTTGCACCTGTGCCATCATTGCATCTTCTGGAAGGGTGGGCCAAACCATGCGCAGCCTTTGCAATTCCTAGAAAGAAAGCTTTTGGGAAAAAGGATGTTTAGTTAATGGATGGATCTAAATTCCTTTCAGAGCTTTATCTGATCCCTCTTTCTGCAACGTCTTTATCTCCTTTTCCGTTGCTACAGTTCGTAGAGATAATACTGCATCCTTGTGTGACTCTTGTTCCTCCTTCTGTAATAGAAATAAAGAAGTTAGTGGTGAAGTAGGATCCTGGGTGGCTTTCTTTGCCCACGTCTGCTTGCATTTCCCTCACTTACTGGATTCGTCTTCCCTGTGTGAGCTTGACACTTCACTACATAGCGCACCTGTCAAATGAGATGTTTTTGTCTGTACTAAGATGGAATGTACAGCATGTGGTACCTTAACAGTTAATAAACTCATGAGAACAACATCTGAGCATGCTAATATGGCCTCTGTTATTGCAGCAGCTGCTTTCAAACAGGCGGGATTGTAGCGGCCACTGGATCCAGTTTTATTTGTTAATTTTTTATTTTTTTTTAGAATAGTATGTGACCGGTCATTGTCTATTTCCTTGTTGTTGAGTTAATACTGCAGTCGTACACCCCCCTTTCTCGTCCACAAACAGAGTGAAAGACGAGACTACCGTAGTCCGGAACTCTTAACGCAGGCGCAGACATAAAAATTTAGTTTATATCAGTTAAAGCCTTCTCAGCCTGCTCCGTCCATGAAATTTTATCAGTCAAAACCAAATTAGAAGAGGTCGCTAATTCTTGGAGTGGCTGTGCTTTTCAGCAAAAAAAATCTTTTTAACCCATTGCCGGCAATATCAATATCATAACATTCCAAGAACAGACATAACTTGCCGTCTTGCAGACTGTGCACATTCCCCTGGAGTCAAATCATGACTCAGGTATTTCATTTTCTTTCAACCCGTTGCAACTTTTTCCGAACACTTTGTGCCCGATTTCCGCTAGAAGACCAACAAAGCCTTTGTGTCTTCTTAGCATTATTCCTGAGCCTCAGAACATAAAAGCAACTCATCTACATATTACACCAGGACACCACCCCCTTTGGCCAATAACCTTTCAACTTTTTATCTTTTCTAGTTCTTGTCCATACACACACCACAGCACACACACTCACATGCAGCACACAGAGCCTCTGTATATCCCTCGGCATCACAGTTCAGGTCCAATGCTTCCCTTTAAAAGTGAATGAACCAGAACTGAGACTCAGGGTGTACAGTAATTGAAAAGAAAGCATTCACAAGATCAGTAACAGAAAACCACATAGCAGTGGCGGGACAGTACAGAGAATAGTGGAAGGTTTGAGACTATAGGAGTCCTAGGGTGTATAGCAGCATTGACTCCACGGAGGTCCTGAATGAATCGTCATGAATCATATGCTTTCTAACTGGAAGAATAGGAAAGTATTGGATCAGAATAATGCACCCGCTTAACTAAATCAGCATAAACAATTGTAATACGGTCTCAGCCTCAAACGAAATAAGAAATTGTGCAAAATGTAAACGGAAGGATGACTTTGGGAAAATGACCAAGGGTTCAGCATGAGCTATTCAGACAAAATATTATTTCCCTTGTACCCAGAGAGATGAGTGGAGCAAATCTAACTAAAAAATTTTAAGGGTAAACAGCATGGGTTTAGGTGGAGAAGTGAAAGATAAATGACAGAACGGATCGGGTTACAGGTACAACTAGTTCTACTGCTATTTTCTTAACAGATCTATCTGGGTGAACTAAATGTTAGGTCCCACATACTCCCAATCCTCCCCTTCTGGACATGCTATTACCAATTGTCTCACATTATGCCACTGAAAACGAGAGGATTTAGCAATGAGGATATGTGGTAAAACCACTCCAGAAGAAAAGCAATTGTTGTAAAAAGAGAAATACTGCTCCAGCCAGTTTTGCTGAGATATAACAGTTCGTTAGGCAAATAGTCTTTTTTTTCTGAAAACAGCAGCTGAAAAGTCCAAGTCAAACTTCATCATAATACAGTCCAAAAATCATGCAATACAGTAAAATGATTTTGAATACTGTAATCCAAGAGGAACCCAGGACAGCAGAGATTTTTGCTGTTTTGAGTCAAACATGAACAATCAAGGCAGCATACAAGCATGTAATGGTGGTGGTCAGTGCAAGGGCGGTGTGCTGTTCTGATGCAACCTTCACTCTCTTATTTGTAACTGAAATGCAAAGGCACAGGCGGACCATCAAGTCTTGTCAAAGTTCACTGGGCATTAGAGGGCTGATATATTTTGCTTTTATTTGTGCTCGTAACTGTCCACTGAACACTGAACTGGCCACTATCAACCCGCTGTCGTCCCAGAGTCTCTGTCCATTGCACTCTCACATCATTTCAGCCTGAAATGAGCTTTCCTTCTAAGGACCTGAATCCATTCTGCAGTATTTGGCTTATATATGTCATCTAATTGTTTCTTCATTGTCATGAACTGGTTCAGCAATTCCTGCACCACCTCTTTTAATTCTTGCAGGTCCCAGTTTCTTTGCACCATGAAGGTGGGACAGTTTTAATCTGAGTCAGGCTGTTGTACATTATATTGCGAAAGGGCACTTGTATTAATGGTGCTTGAAATTCCATCCTTTCATATTCATGTTTTTGACCCTGAGGGTCAGAATCGGGCTTATGAGGCATCCCTTTCCCCGCGTCTTCATCCTCTCTGGCTGAAACTGTTCATTTTTTAAAAATCATCGGGACCATCTTCTTCCTCTCCCTCATTAATTCCTCAAGCTGCCCAAGGGGTGGTGATGGACTATTGTCCTCAAAGGGAGTGGACACGCATGCTGACGCTAAATCAAGGTATAATCTCTTCTTCTTTTTATTTATATTATATTTACTTATTCTTCCTTCTTTCATCCGGACTTTTGGGACAGTTCTTGCATTATCAAGACAACTTTTTCTTTTCTGCAATAAGTTTAATTTGGCTTTGCAGTCCCTCATTGCACTTCTGCATCGCTTTCAGGGCTCTATCTTTAATTATCAATTCCCATCTATTAAAACATTTCCATTTTCTCGACTAGAGCACCCTCGTGCTTTTCTATATACAATCTACCTAACTTCCTGTAGTTCACTCATATCACCAGAGCCTTCTACTAGTCACCTGCCCCTGCTCTGTTTATTCCACCGTTTACATTTTTTTTTAAATCTAACCCTGTTTTCTGTTCTATGTAGTCTTGGAGAGCCGCTTTTTTTTTCCTTGGTATGTTTTCCGAAAACAATAATCCGAACAGAGGCTCCTCATTCACACCCTGTTTTTTCAATCTCTTTCTTTAGCGAATTCCCGACCAGGAGGTACTTTCCCTTTTTATTAAATTTCCACCTCTCCCTTCTAATTATAAGTCTACTTAAGACTCCGTCTCATTCCAAGAGGTGCTCTAATCGTTACGTCCCAGTACCTCTCCCGGACGGTAAAGCAATTGTACTCAGCGGTCACCGATCTTATTCCTGTCTGCAATTTGCACCTTCACTCGGGTTCTCCGACAGGAGGAAACTGTTCAGGTGCCAAATAAACAGTGGAAGTAACACCCGAGGAAGACAGGAATAGTTCAATCAATTAGTCTTTATTCAGTCACAGATGAGTACGTTGATTCATGCTTTCTGTTTCCCAAAGGAGTTATAACCGGTTTGCTATTAGTTTTCCCCATGGTCAGTGAGTTTTCCGCACTCTTTTTGCTAAACCAGCCTCAATTGTCACTTCACTCCTGGTCCCTCCTGTACCCCGGTCCACCGGGACGATCAACCTGATTAGCGGACTGACAGTCTCACCCGAAGGCCGCTGGTTACCGCTGTTTAGGTGATCATTTCCCTGAGTGACCCGTTGAGTTCAGAATATAACCAGACCGTTAGAGCAAAGAGTCTCGCCCTCCCGCAACAGTGCTTTTTCCCGATCACGAAATGTTCAGTTATTTATCTATTCTTCCCACTCCCTTCCTTTATTTTACTTTTAAGCCTCTAAGAGACTTCTTCTTCATTTCCTAGGGAGTGTACTAACTCATGTCCTTAACATTCATAATCTTTACACTGTTTTATTTCCGAGCTTATCTATACATTCCGGTCCACTCACTGCCTGGTTTCTTTCCCCGGTCGGACTCCCTCGGTCTACTCACCAAGAATTTTTTCCTCCCGCCTGGAAGTTCCCAGTTTACTCGACTTTCAGGAAGAATCAGAGGAGGTCAAGGATTCCCCATGCAGGAGTCGCCGAGGCAGGCCAGTCCTAACTTTTTCCGGATCTGGTCCTCCCGACCCGGCCGGTGTCGGTCCTTTTACCGGTCCTCTGGACGATCCTGCTCAAGGAGTCACTTGGCCGTCTCTGCCCCACGTTGGGCGCCAAAACTGTGAGCGCTGAAGTCGGAAACAACGGAAGAACTTAAACCCAATTAAAGTAAAAATAATTTCTTTATTCTTAATTCTTGGTGAGTAGAGAATGTGAGACTGCCTCTTTCCAACTCAGTCAACTGATTTGGATTTTGGCAGAATATCTAAAGTAAACCTGTTCTCTCTTTTATATCCTAGAAAAGGAAAAAACCCCCTAGCAGTTCATTCTGAGGTTATACATAGCTTAAGGTTAAATCTTAATTTATGACATACTGGAATGTCCTAAAACATGAAACAAACAGCCATTTGCATTCCTAAGGAATACACCCTTCTAATTATACACACTTAGAATCAATTTAAATATTCTTATAGTCCATAAAGATCTTACATTCTTCACAGGGTCTTCTGATAGTATCAGAGGTCAGCCTTTCCTATAAATGATAAAAGTTAGTCCCTTAATGCTGTGCACACAGCCCAACTCCATTTCTGCATAAATCAGGAACAAATCATATAGCTCTCTGTAGCATGATCAACTCAAAACACAGTCCTTGATATCTGTGAGTTAAATAATAATGTTTTCTCTTCCTCATCAGCTTTCCATTTACAAGTACCAAGTATGTGTCATTACCTCATTTTTGTTCTAATTCTACATGTTACCCAATTTGCACCCACCTTCCCCTGTAGGTTCTGACTAACACCCTCTGGTGCGACATACATTCTCTTCTTTCATCCTGTTTTTCAGTGTCCTCTTGCTTCTTTCTCATAATTTTGTAAAAAGTTTGTTTCAAAACTGATCACAGGGTCCTTAGCTGCCCATGCAAATCAGCCAGAAACAGAGACCTATTGATACTCCAATCACTGTGCCACCAGCGTGGGCAGATGTTCAGGTGCACTCGGATAAACATCAAGTCCGACCAGCAGAAAATGGCAGGCGGTGTGGTATCATTATACTCAAACATGGCCGATGTGAGCGAGTGAGTGGGTATGCGTCTGTCTAAGACGTTTGGAACAGAAGTTGTTTGCAGATGTGCAATCAGCAGTGGAAGATGAAATTAGTGGATGCCACAAGGAGGAGTATTGCTGCATGGTGGTGAGCACTACATTGCCTGACATTGGCTAAAATGTGGCCGTCTCCCACTTCACTGCAGCTGCAGCACGGTGGAGTTTCCAAAGCAGCAAGCCTCTTGAACTTCTGCAGTGGTTCTTCACTTTATTGAGCAGGCAGGTGGAGAAGAATAATATGAAAGACTGGACCTTATTTCATGTGTCTCTCCTGGAAGCTTTTCTACCCACCGATTACCAGACTGATGTTGAAGAACAGCTGCTGGCAGGATCGCTTGCAACCAATCAGAGACTTTGTTCATGAATAACTAACTCAGACACGTCAGAAGAACACGTTGTTAGTCGAATCCTAAGTGCATGTAACTCATGGTGAAGGGTAGTCCTTTAGGGCCTGGTGATTCTGTGCCATCACTGGTAAGGGACATTGATAGAGAAGGACTGGACAGTTATGAGGGAAAAAAACAAACAACGGGGCTCCTGGGAAAGAAGCACCAGGGCTAAGCCTCAGAAAGACAATCACTCAGTGGGAGATGAGCTCACCATGTGTGCTGTTTGGCCTGAAGGGGGCACTCCAGCTCCCCAACACCCAGGACACAGCCCACCAGTTTTTATTCTGTGGGAAATGTTTCCCAAATCTTTTCCCACCAGCACACAGTACAAAGCACCAGGAATAAAGCACACGGCCCCTTGTCTTTTTTTCTTTTCCTCTTCTTTCTCTCTCTCCACCTCCTTCCTCCAGTAAGCTTTGTCTCTCCCTCCCATCTCTGGCTCCTGGAGCAGTGGCAGCTGGCTCCTTTTATGTTACTCCCAGGAGTAATTCTGGTGGCTTGTTGGCGTAGTCCAGAAGCACTTCTGGGTGTGATGGGAGCCCAACAAAATAGGGCTCAGCAGTCCCTGCAGCACCCCCTGGTGGTACCAACGGACCTTAACAGGGCTGAATCAGCAAACTCCAAGTCCCATGATGCCTTGTGTGAATCTGGAGCACCACTGTAATCCATAGGCACTGCCATTAAGTGATTCTTCCTTTTTGAAGGCATCCTGGCCGGGTAAAGGCTTTGGCCATTCAGCACATGTCCCCTCCCTCAGCTGAGCCATGTGGGACAAGGTGGCCAATCCTGTGAGGGCTGTCTTCCTCCAGGAGGGGTTGTCGATATTGGTCAGTCCATGGCTCCACACTGAAATATAGAAACAATCCTGTGACCGTCAGACTGCGTCAATGCGTCTCACAGTGTCTACCTCTGCCATATATGGTCAGTGTCTCCAGCCATGTTCAGGCCAACGACACTCATAACATTGTCACCCCCACCCCCCTCATGGTGCTTGTGACCTGTGAAACTTGAAGCAAGATGGGAAATCTTGCCCCTACTCATGGTCAGCCAAGGTCAGCTTGTCTCTCCATTTCAGAATCCCAGCTACTCATCGCCCTTCAAAACCATCTGGGGCAATTCATTCAGGGTCCCCTTGTTCTGTACAGTACTGGTGTCACTCGCCTGTACCACCGCATCATCATGGGTGAAGAGTCCTGAGCAGAGCTTCATCAGATAGTCCTGCACCGTGTTCAGGGCCGCCTCGGTCGTCCTCTCCAAACCCTCGATTGCCTTCTTCATTAGGTCAGGATTCAGCTCCCATACAATTAAACGACGTCCATCTACTGTGAGCCATTGAACATGCAGCTCTCCTGCGCACTCTCATTTGGGTGTCACGAGATCAGGGTGGTGGTTCACTAGCCCTGACTCAACCATATTAGTGGCAGGATCTCGGCAGTCATCCCCTCACCTGAAGGAGATTTGGGGGAGATGATGCCCTGTTCATGCTCTCTCCCGTGGTCTTTCCTTTATGAAGGCATCCCAGCTGGGTACAGGCTCCGGCCGTCTGCCACAGCTGGTTGTGTCAGTGAGTGTTCTGGGCATCACTGGGGATGATGTTGTTGTCACTGGAAGTCCCTTTTCCTGAATTAATCACAAGTTGAGGGCTAAAATAAAATTACCTGGTGAGCTGCTGATGAGAGGTGGAACTGTAGAGTTTGTTTTGGCAGATAAGTGAGTGTTTGGTGATTGTGGCAAGGATACCCCTTGTGAAGTTGAGGCCTTCATCTTGGAGGGTGTATTTCTCTGCTCCTAGCACTGGATTTCATCATGGCACCTGACATCACGTTGCACCCCAGGACTCATGTCTGTGATGCCCAGGGTTGGGGTGTTCAGGTTGTACTGTTTAGCAGTACCTGTAGAAGATGTTGGTCCAGTGGAGAAGAGTACTCATTCTCAGCCCAGTGAGATACAACCTGTTCTGAGGAGATGGCTTAAGGTACGTCTGGACAAACGTGGCCATGTGGCTGTTATTTACCATCAAATACACTCCATTGATGACAGCGTACAAGGTTTTATCAATGAAGAGTTAGCCCATCAAGGAGTGTGATGTCTGCATGTTACTGGACAGTGATCTGGAGCCCATTACCTCTACCCGGACATCCCCAGTGGTGTTGGTGTGTAAGTCAAATAGAACTTCTTGGTTTTATGTGGACAGTCACGGACTAAGGGCCAAATACCCTGGTGATGCCTCTCCTTATGTCCACTGCATGAAATTTTAGAGTCCTTAAAAGGAGCTCAGCATTTACTGTCTGGATACTGGCAGGTTTGCATGGGAGAAGACAACGACCTGGTGACTTGTTTTAGTTCTGAGTCAAGTCATACAGAGTGAAGAACACCGGAGCATCTCCTGAACACTTGACAGGACAGGTGCTGGAGGAGTTCATTGTGAAGAATCGTATCGTCCACATCGATGATATCTTTATCTTCTCACCATCACTAAGACAGCACATTGGGGACTTAAGTGAGATGTTAAGTACTCAGCGTAGAAACCTCTGGCAGCCTGACTCCAAATTTAAGAGTCAAGCTTACAGTCTGCCTTCAACCTGGCCAAGTCTACAAAACAATAAAAAAACAATAAAAACATCAAAACAAGAGCAAGAGGATCAAAACGTCTCACCTACAAGAGGACAATCCAAAAGCTAACAAATCAAGTCCACAATCCAAATCTCAAAAACAAGAGAAATCCAAAAATGAGCACCGACAGAAACTCATGAGTCCAAAAGTAGCCAAAGAACAGAAAGGAAAAATCACTGACATGTCAGCAATGAGCTGAGGACCCTCAGACCAAGGGTGGTCACCACAGACTCAGTGTTGGCGACTCCCACAACCTCTGCATTGAAATGCAGTAAACAAGAAAAGTCACTAAGATGAACAAAGAACACAATCCTCATTAAGATGTCATCAAATACGGGAAGAAAGAAACAAACAGACAATCAAGGTAAAGCAGTCAGGTAAGGAGCTCTGGTGAGACCAAGAGGTGTGAGGACCACCACGAACAGCATCTTACACTTAGCAAGAAAAAGAAGTATCAAGTGTGCTAATTGACAGTATGCTTGACATAGTAAACTCATCCTTAGATACGGGGGTCTTCCTAGACTGTCTGAAGACTGCTGTAGTTAAACCCCTTCTTAAGAAACATAATCTTGACCCCTCTGCTTTTGAACATTTTAGTCCCATCTCTAACCTGCCCTTCTTAAGTAAAATTCTAGAGAAGGCAGTCATTATGCAGTTAAATGACCACCTCAATAAACCTGCTATCTATACTAATAAAAGGTAAAGCCCTCACTCACTGACTGACTCACTGACTCATCACTAATTCTCCAACTTCCCGTGTAGGTAGAAGGCTGAAATTTGGCAGGCTCATTCCTTACAGCTTACTTACAAAAGATGGGCAGGTTTCATTTCGAAATTCTACATGTAATGGTCATAACTGGAACCTACTTATGTACTTATATACCAGCCATAGCCTGCAGCTTGGTTGCCCACGTAATTGACTGCTTACCCATATAAGGCCGTCCGTCAGCGGCAATCCAATAGAAACACTCTGGTGATAAATATTCGCGTGTGAAGGACTGTGACTATGTAAACGAAGATGAAATGGTCAGGGTGGTGTTTGGCACAAACTCAGCGAAACTGCAAGAGAAACTTTTAAGTGCCGAGTCTTAGCTAACATTAAATAAAGCTGTGGACATCGCACGAGATAGCACAAGCACAGCTGAGAACCTTCGATGCATGTACTGACTGTGAATGTAGTATGTAGAGAACAAGAAAGAGCTCCAAAGAGCATATATATGTATATATATGTGGATGTATGTGTATTGTGGAGCCAACCCAGACACAGACAGGCGGGCATGTTGTTCAATACCACCACACGTTTTTATTTACAATATTTACAATAATTTATCTGGTCACACAGACCCAAATAATGGTCACTAAGACCCAAATAATGGTCACTAAGACCCAGTAGTGCACACCTTCACCCCAATACAAAGTCCTGGCCACAAATGCCTTTCTTCGGGCCGCCTCCACGCCTCCACACCTCCTCTGTGCTTCGTCCTTCCTCGTCCCGACTCGAGCCCTGAATGAATGGAGACGGCCCCTTTTATATGGTTCCCGGATGAGCACCAGGTGTTCCCGGCATTCCTCCCTTGGCCACGCCCCAGCGTGGCGGAAGTGCCGGCTGTCCTCAAAGTCTTCCAACAGGTCCCCAAGGCATTGGGGCGCCTCCTGGCAGTGACCACAGGCCCCTACAGGGTGGAGCTTCCATGCACTGTACCCGTGGCCCCCAAAGCAACCAGGAAGGCAGCCCCCCGTGGTCCCAGATGGGCGCACTCCCACTTCCGGTCTTCCAAGGCATCCCGGCCGGGTCATTGCCCCTGGCATCCACGACAGTATATATATATATATATATATATGGGGTTATCCGGCCCCGTATATTGTAGACAATCCACAATTAAAGAAAAACTCAGGTCAAAATACAAACGCAAATAGGTTCATATGCGCGACGCCATACTAGGCGTCGGAGGCCATTTTATAAGGGAGGAGCCGGAAGTGGAGGAATGCTGGGAAGGAACCATGAGGGAGGATGGGACTGCTGGCGTCAGGAAAGATGGCGGAGGAAGGGCGGAAGTAACGCGTACTGCAGGAAGGCTTATGGTGGCGGGCGCTTTTTCCTGGAAGAAAGCAAAGGAGAAAGTTTAGTACCCCGCCACTCCCTGCCGGGGAACGTCTTCCAAAGCGTTTTAAGGTCCGTCCGCAGTCTCCTATTCGCGAGTGCGTGACAATATATATATATATATGACAGCAACACTCATAACAGTGACAAAACAATTACATTGACAATCAGGTTACATTATTTTTGAAATGTTTCCTTTTCTTTTTCATAACTTCTTTAACACACTACTTCTCCGCTGGCAAAACACGTGTCGCGTACTCTTTGCATTATTTTATAGTAAAACTATATATGCGTATATATATATATATTTTTTTTTTTTTTTGGCAAAATAACCACTCTTTGCAGTGGAGAAGTAGAGTGTTAAAGAAGTAATGAAAAAGAAAAGGAAACATTTTAAAAGGAGATTTGGTAAGGAGTCCTGTGATGATGGGACAACAAGAGTCTTCCATTTTGAGTTTCACACGTAAGAGCTAAACTGACAAAGTTGGAATTGTAAAGATCTTTAATCATAAACTGTTGAGTGCGTTAGCTGAGCGAAGTGTTTGTGGCAATTTACACTTGACCTGTGGTGGCCTCTGTTAGAACATCCTGTCAGAGTCAGATGATCTGCTGATGAATATCACAAATAGGGACGAGGAAAGAACTCAGACTGAAATAAAGTGACTTGTACAAGAAAGAAACCAACTCAGTTTGTAACTAAAGCCAAATAACAGAAAGGTTCGGTGCCGGACTCTAGGATGGCCTCTTATAGCTTCAGATGTGCCACATGAAGTGACTTTAGATGTGCTGTCGATGTCGCAGGTGTCACCCACATACACACATGTGTGCTGTTGTGTTAAAATATTTTCATGCAGATATTTGAAGAGTTGAGGCCCAAAAATAGTCTGTGGTCTCTCTGCCTTTTGTTTGTGACTGTGGAGCTGCACTTGAGGAGCCTGTGAGCAGCGAATTCTGGAATATCATGAAGTGAGGCCCATCATCAAACACCTCTGACATGTCCATGGACTTTAGTCCTTCATGTGCTGCTCGGAGTTCCAGAGTTTCAGTTTTATCATTGGTGACCTTCAGAGCAGACATCACACTGTGGTTCTTTGTCAACACCAGCCTGAAAATGAATAAGAACATAGCTGGTGCTTAAAATGTCTTTTAGATGATCACTGACTAGACTTTGAAATGTTGTAATAACTGAGGAATTTCATGTAGAATGTCTTATTCTGGTCAGGTGATTTGGGTAAAGGACAAGTGCTGAATACTTGAGAACGAGAATAAGGACAGAATAAGAATGTGTCTGTGTTTCTGCTGTTATATTTGTCACCAAAGTCACAATAACAACGGAATTTAACAGTTCAGTGATGATATTAGCTTCAAACATCAGGACACAGAAGGGCAGCTCGTCAGAGCCACATGATCTTACTGGTGACAAGTGACAAAATCAGTTCTTGATCTGCAGTCTCATCCACCTCTCAGAAGGCATTCACTCCAATGACAGTCAACAGGAAGGTCACATCTTCTGTTTTACATCAAGACTGAATCGGCTCATGTTGTTTCTTCATTAATTTAAATCTAAGATGTTTTTGTGTTAAGTGAGAAGACATCAATCGGCTTTTGGTGTAAAGCTTCACTCCAGGAGGTCTTGTATTCTGACGTCTCTCAAGCCCACCTGCTCGCTCCGCTCTGCTCTTCTGCTCTGTAGACATTTCTAGATGTTTTCACGTTGACACTTGGTGGCCAATGCCGTCCACTTCCTGCTCAGTCATCACATCTCCAGCATGTCAGCCATTTCTAACTCACAAAGGCTCATCTCTCAGTCACAATGGACGTCAGACTTGTTGTGATTCTCTCCATCTTTATAACATGTAAGTATTTATTTATGGAGATCCTACATTTAATTTAGGAGTCTCTTTCTTTTTTATCAGCTCACCACAAGTAACTTGTCCCTTAAACTGGCACATTTGTTCTTTTTTCACAGGTGTTGTCCCCAGGCTCATCTCTCCAGGGTCCCCAGAAGTGATTGAATGTGACCTGAGAAATGCCAGTGTGGTCATCTGGTACCGGCAGTACCCTGGGCAGCCCCCGGTGGCTTTAGGGTTCTATGACAACAAGTCACCTCTTCCACCAACGATGTTCATTGACTATTTTAATGGAGTCTTTTCTTATTCCAAAGAGACTGCGACTTTAACATTTAAAAATGTCACCAAAAGTGACGCTGCAACTTATTATTGTGTGAAGATGGAGAGTCAGAGGTCCGTGTTTGGGAATGGAGTCACTCTGACTTATGAGGAGACGTACAGTAAGTGCTGCTTCATGACACGCCGTCTCTGATACTTGTTAACATGAGGTGGGATTACGAGAGCCGGGGTCTTGAATGATGGCAGGGGGGCATCGAAACACAAAGACGTCAATTAGGATTAGTCCTCTGGGTAACTCCATTAAATGAACAGGCGCCATTGATAGGGTTATATTTATAGAGTTATTGATGTGCTGAAATGTGTTATGACAGATACAACAGCACATCGTCATTTAAAATGACATTAAAATGACATTCTTATACAGTAAGGCAGCAGCTTTACTCCACTGTCAAATATGGAAACTGTTTGAATAAAATATTAGAGAAAGTGTGAAAAGTGTGAGAGTGCAACAGAAATAAAGGAGCTCAATGAATTTGTTAAGTTACGTTTAATGAATGAAATCATTGTGATAAAAGTAAAAGTTGCTTCTTGTCTGCCACAATTCTTTTTATTTCTGAATTCTAACACTTGCGTCTAATGAGGACGTTCACTCGGTGTTATCTTCATCTACTCAGAATTAGCAAAGTGCTTTATCATTTACACAGTCCAGGCGATAAGTTAAAAATAAAAAAATAAAAAGTTTATAAAGAGGGGAGACATTTAGCCTTTTGTTAAGTCTGTTAAGAGTTTTTAATCCATCAGTAAGATCAGCTAAACACACATAAGAGCATTCGCTGAGTGCTGAAAGGAAGAAGAGGAAGGAGCGACGGCCGAAGAGCCACAGAGCTGCAGGCCTTCCATTTCACACACAGCGCCGTCCAGCATTTTAACAGTAGAATGACGTCTTGTGGTTCTTAGTCTTTAACGTAGGCACTCACCATGTCTCTGAGTATTATTTTATTTTTATTTGTGGAATATGTTCTTTGTACTATAGACATGTGTTTAAAGTAATGGTATTCAAGTCAGAGACAATGGCGTACAGTAAAATGTCCTGTCCTAGTAATGAGGGGGTCTCGTGTCTCAGCTCTTCACAGGACAGACGCAGCTCGTACACTTGGCACGTGTTTAAAATTACAGAAGGTTTATTAAAGTTTTACAACTTGTATAAAGTGTGCACTCAAACTGCCTCCGTACTCGTGAGACACAAACGATGTCCATTTTCAATGTTTGGGAAGATTTTGTTTTCTTTTCCATTGTCTTAGAAAAGTGAAATTTCTAAAGGGCTGGGCCCGACGGGGTTGACTTTGCACCCAGTGCTGCCAGTGCAGACATGAGCTTCCCATAACAGTCAAATGGAAAGGACAGACAGATCAGGGACAGAGATACTGATGTATTTGGATACATATATATGTTACACATCTAGCCATCCATTATCCAACCGGCTATATCCTAACTACAGGGTCACGGGGGTCTGCTGGAGCCAATCCCAGCCAACACGGGGCGTAATATGTTATACAGTATCTGTGAAATAATACAAAGAGTACACGACACGTGTTTTGCTCTTATTGGGGCTCATCAGATGTGCACATCTTTGGTTTCCCTGGCGAGGATCGAACTTTGGACTTCAGCATCTGAGGTGAATCCCCTGACGCTGCTCTGCAATGGCTGGTTTGCTAACTTGACAAAGTATAGAATGGAGTTTTATATCCATAGGTCTGAATCACAATCTGATTATCTGCGTGGTTACCTACCAGGTAACGCTTGTGGTCGGTCGGCCAGTCAGTAATAAGGACAAAACACGTGTCGTGTAGTCTTTGTATGATTTGACAGATACTGTATAACATATCTATGGTGTGCTTCACACAACTGATCAACAACAACAACAACAACATTTATTTATATAACACATTTTCATACAAAAAGTAGCTCAAAGTGCTTTACATAATGAAGAATAGAAAAATAAAAGACACAGTAAGAAATTAAAATAAGTTAACATGAATTAACATCGAATAAGAGTAAGGTTCAATGGCCAGGGTGGACAGAAAAAACAAAAAAAGCTCCAGACGGCTGGAGAAAAAAAATAAAATCTGTAGGGATTCCAGACCATGAGACCACCTGACCAGTCCCCTCTGGGCATTCTACCTAAGATAAATGAAACAGTCCTCTTTGGATTTAGGGTTCTCACAGAAGGACTTGATGATGATGATCATGTAGACTTCTGCGTTTTAATCCATCCATCATTGTTGGAGCATCATGAAGCTTTGAGTAGGTGGAGGTGGCGCAGAACAGAAGAGAGAGTAGGGGTCAGTACAGATTTTGGAGCCACTGTGAATAGTTATTAGGATGAATTGAACATACAGAGTATCAGGATTAAGTTAAAGTGAAGTTATAAGAAGGCCATGTTAAAGTAATGTGTTCTCAGCAGTGTTTTAAAGTGCTCTACTGTATCAGTCTGGTGAATTCCTATTGGCAGGCTATTCCAGATTTTAGGTGCATAACAGCAGAAGGCCGCCTGCCCGCCTCACCACTTCTTTAAGTTTAGCTTTTGGAATTATAAGGAGACACTCATTTGAAGATCTAAGGTTACGATTTGGAATATAAGGTGTCAGACACTCCGATATATAAGATGGAGCAGATTATTTAAGGCTTTATAAACCATAAGCAGAATTTTAAAGTCAATCCTGAATGACACAGGTAACCAGTGTAGTGACGCTCAGACTGGTGTGATGTGTTCGGATTTTCTTTTCCTAGTTAGTATTTTAGCAGCTCCATTCTGCACTCGTTGCAAACGATTTATGTCTTTTTTGGGTAGTCCTGAGAGGAGTGCGTTACAGTAATCTAGTCGACTGAAAACAAACGCGTGAACTAATTTCTCAGCATCTTTCAGTGATATAAGAGGTTTAACTTTACTTATGTTTCTTAAGTGAAAAAATGCTGTCCTAGTGATCTGATTAATATGTGATTTAAAATTCAGATTACAGTCAACAATCACTCCTAAGCTTTTTACCTCCGTCTTGACTTTTAATCCTAATGTATCCAGTTTATTTCTAATAGCCTCATTGTATCCATTATTGCTAATCACTAAGATTTCACTTTTCTCTTTATTAAACTTGAGAAAGTTACTATTCATCCATTCTGAGATACAAGTCAGACATTGTGTTAGTGAATCAAGAGAATCGGGGTCATCAGGTGCTATTGATAAGTACAGCTGTGTGTCATCAGCATAGCTGTGGTAGCTCACGTTGTGTCCTGAGATAATCTAACCTAACGGAAGCATGTAGATTAAGAAGAGCAGCGGACCCAGGATAGAGCCTTGTGGAACACCATATCGGATATCATGTGTCTTCGAGTTGTAATTCCCACAACTAACAAAGAATTTTCTCCCTGCCAGGTAGGATTCAAACCAATTTAGGACCGTGCCAGAGAGGCCCACCCATTGACTAAGGCGATTTCTAAGAATATTATGATAAATCGTGTTAAATGCAGCACTCAGATCGAGGAGGATGAGAACAGATCAATGGCCTCTGTCTGCATAAAACCCGACTGAAATTTATCAAGAATAGCATTTTTATTGAGGTGGACATTTAACTGCATAATGACTGCCTTCTCCAGAACTTTACTTAAGAAAGGCAGGTTAGAGATGGGTCTGAAATTTTCAAGAGCCGAGGGGTCAAGATTATGTTTCTTAAGTAGGGGTTTAACTACATCAGTCTTAGGACAGTCTGGGAAGACCCCAGTATATAATGAAGAATTTACTATGTCAAGAACATTATCAATTAGCACGCCTGATACTTCTTTGAAATAATTTGTTGGTATTGGGTCAAGGACGCAGGTGGAGGGTTTTAATTGAGATGTTATTTTTTGTAAATCAGATAAATCTATCCTAGTGAAAGAGTTCTGATCAGAATCAGATTGTGACCCAGACCTCAGAACATATATATATATATATATATACATATACGGTATGTCTTTGAAAACAGCTGGTAAAATATTGTCAGATAAAAGCATTCCAAGCGCCAGTTTGACCAGTTTAGTTCTTACAGCAAACACGCAAAAAAGCCTGAAGTCGATTAATTACTCTGCCATATTTAATTCCTTTGAAAACAATTTCTTGTAAGACTTTTCTTTGTCTTCCTCTGTCTTTCTAAATGAAATTCTCTGCTTTCTTCAACAGAAAATCAAACATCAAATTCCTCTTCCTCTGAGAATGTCGCCTGTGCCAGCTGGCACGAAGGTAAGTCACTGGAGCCACGTAAACTTGTCACCTTGTCACGTGCAGACACACAATTATTCCTTACTGTCCAGTATTTCTATGAATGCCTCCATTTTAATTTAACCTTACAGTTTTATTTTTGTTAGCCAGTTTCTTCATTCAGTTTGTCTCAATGTGAGTAAAATTAGACACGTGTGAGGACTGAAAAGGAGACACAGGTAGACAAACTCGCAGGGTTACCTGGTGCTCTCACTACATTTTGAAAGAACAAAATGGGGTCGCTAAAATATTTAAGAGAGAAAGATGCAGCAAAGTGTATTTGTATACCAGACACATGAAGACACACTCAGCAGGATTATTACATGGCTGACATCTTCATCACAAAGTGACTTAGCACCTCTGATGTATAATTACTGACATTTCTTTCAAAGGCACAATTTAAGGTGGGTGCTCCTTTTACTGGTCTGGTCGCTCTGATGGCTGTCATACTTAGCAAGTAGCTGTTGCTGTAGCAGATTGGCTTCTTCCAATGGTGTCCGATGTCACTCCTGTCAACGAGCGTATTATGAGGGTCAGGTCACAGCACTCTCTGGGTGCCTTGTCTGTTGTCTCAGTGTTGGCTATGACCGTGGTGAGTGATGTCTGGTGTGGGAGAAATTACAGTAAATACACAACTTCACTTGGTGGGTGATACTGTAGGTGCCTGTGAGGTGACACTCCTCTGGTCATGGGTGACTTCAGTGACACCACTGACAGGGCTCGCTATGCGGATTGTCTCAGTCCCTATGGGTCTGGTGACTGTGGTGAAAGTGGCTCCATGTTCCTTAACTTTATAGGTCAGGGGCTGTGGATCGCTCAATCCTGGTTTCAGCGCCCTGAGCCACATTGTTGGACTTGGTACTCCAATACTGGTGGTGCAGTGAAGAAGTGTCCAGTTTGTGAATTCAAACCACAGACTTGTTGTTGCTACTCTGAAAATCCAGTGTAGATCCATTGGACTACTAAATACTAGGAAAATGAAGCTGGACTTTACCAGACCCCAAGACCAGGCTGTTTCTAACGAGTTTGCATGCAGTTGTGTGAGGAGCTTTCAAATTTGGGTACGACTGCCGATCCTAATGTGATGTGGGAGACCCTCTGTGATGAGACCCTGAAGGTTGCTGAGGGTTGTGTTGGTGTCACCGGTGTTCCTAGAAGGAGGTGTTTCATCTCATAGGGCACCCTGGTTATCATCGAGGAGGAGTCGCAGCGCACGGTTCAGTGGCAACTCTGGTCTGTACTGGGAAATGAGAAGAACGGCTGTGAGGGCTGTGATGGCTCTGAGGGCAGATAAAGAGGCGTTTGTTAGAGGAATCTGTGAGCAGGTGACACTTGACCTGCCTGAACTTGAATTGTCAAATGAAACAAAATACTGTAGATTTTTAACATCACCCTGAAGACGTCATCAGTTTAGAGCTGTTAGGTGAAGTTCATTTAAATTGTCAGCGTCAGCCTCTCTTGACATAACGTTTTAAACTCTGTGTCTCTTCTTTTTCAGATGTGACGTTGTATAAATACTCCACCATTGCACTAGCTGGGACTTTGGGCCTCGTGGTGCTGGTTGCTTTGTATTTGAAAATCAAAGGTAAGTGGAGCCGTCAGAAAACAACAAAAGAGCTGAGGCTGGATGGACTTTCTCAAACTGTGAAAGAGAAACATCGTCAGGCAGGAGACTTGATGTCACAAATGTCAATCAATTTATATACCAAATTACCAGCTCCATGTTAACAGAGCTGATCTGTAGGCCTGAGTGATTTAAAACAGCAGGACACAATCCTTTAATGTGAACAGAAACTAACTGAGTTCCTGCTGGATGAGTTAAAGAGTCCAAATGTAACATGTCCTCCTTAAAATGCACGTCACAACTACTACTTCAAAATGAAAGTGAATAATTTCAGGTAGAGTTCAAAAACTATTGGAGTGTCAACAGGGTCGCCCCTTTAATTATTTAATAAGCAAATCAAAATTCAGGGCTGAGGGGCACAAAAATGGTAACAAAATAATCAGCCTTCTTGGCTAAGAGAAGACCGGCTGTGTCTCTGAGAGCAGGCCTGTCACTGGCAGTTCTCTCCTTCCACCTCAAGCAGACACCAACACTGCGCCGACAGAACTCAGTCCTCAGCAGAATGACAACCTGCATGCTGCCCCCTTCATGCTTGCGATTTCTCAAAACCTAATGCTGAACTTTTTGTCAACACATTACGTGTTCTACCACAGGGGATGTGACACTTGACCGCTGCTATTCTCCATTTATATTCTATCTTTTCTATGCCCAGACATAAGCAAAAGTTAAAGCCGGAAGCTCCAGTCATGCATTGTAGTCACCAATCAGACGTCATTCTCCAGGATGCGCTGAGCGTTGCTGACTGGGATACGTTCACACGCCTCTCTGATGAAGACATCAAAGTGTTCAAAGAAGCTCTTTGATTGGATTCCTCGTAAATGAAACTGTAAGAAAAGTCATCATCAGGACTCACCAAAGCCAGAAACCTTGGGTGGATAAAACCAGTGGTGATGCCCAAAATGCTCACACTGCTGCGCACAACTGAGTGTTTGTGTCTGGGAATGTGACAATTAAAAAGCCACCTCATATGATCAAAGGAGCTGTGGAAACCACTAAAGGACGATATTGGGACAAAGTTAAAGAGCCATTTGAACAGCAGGCACATGTGGTGAAGTCTGAAGACAAAATCTGACTATGAAGCAATTTCTGCCAGAACAGTGAGTGTTGACACCTCCCTTGCAGATGATCTTCAGAACTTCTATGTGTGCTTCAATGGAAATGATGCTCTTGGCAGCCAGAGATCCTAAACATCTGTGGAAGGAGAACAGCTCAGTGAGGAAACAGACGCTCATGATGTCAGAACACAACACAAGGAGAGCCTTTAAGAAACTGAACACCAGGAAGGCAGCAGGTCCAGATGGCATTCCAGGACGTGTCTTCAAGATCTGTGCTGATCAAAGTGCTGCACCAGTGCTCAACAGTAAGACACACAAAACAGTAAATGTACCAACCAGCAGAACCAAAGACCTCAGACGAGGCGGCCCACCTTCAGACTACACGTCTTCATGAATAACAAAAGGACTAAATACACCATACCAGATCATGTAGGAAGAGCACGATTAAATCTGAATCAAATCTCATTCTTAAGACATCACTTTTAAAACATCACCATCAACGTGGCCTTCACAAATTCAACAAGATGTTGATTCACGCCAAGCATTTACAGAACATGGACTTGAATATTTTGGGAACAGGTTTTCAGACAGAAGCCTTTCCAGAAAATGATGTTGCCGCCATTAGAGTTTATTCTATGAGTTAATAAGCTAGCTATCGTATCTTAACTGAACGTACACATTATGTTTCTGTTGGTGTTGTAAATATAAATATAAATATCTTATGAAATGTGTCTGAACAATAAGAGCAAGTGCCGTAAGACTAGGAAAAGGAAGGACTGGCTAGAGCCATGTGTGCAAGCCCCCAACACACACACACACACACACACACACAAGGACTACAAACCGTGACATTAATGAGACTGCGTCATTCATCAGCTCCAGTCCTATACGAATAAGAGTCTTTTACTGAGTGTTTCTTCCCGCCATGACACCATTCACCTTCTCCATTGTGCCCAGTTGTCGTGTTTCATGACTCCAGTCTGTCCTCACAAGGCCGCATGTTAATTATGTGACCACAGCCCTTATTTAGATAGATAGATAGATAGATAGATAGATAGATAGATAGATAGATAGATAGATAGATAGATAGATAGATAGATAGATAGATAGATAGATAGATAGATAGATACTTTATTAATCCCAAGGGGAAATTCACACATATTTCTGTGACTTTCCTCAATTACTGACCCAATGTCTGTTTTAATTTACACATTAGAGTCATTTCACATATCACAGCATTCTCAGACCTTTCTAATGTGAGGTGACGTTGGCTCAGAGACCAACACATGAAGTGGGTGCCAGTCAATGCCAGCTTTAATTGATGTCATCTGTGTATTTTCAGCATGTTTAATGGTAACTGGATTATTTTTAAGAGGTTCGGTTCCCTTATCTATACATTCATTCACATGAAATTCAACAGCCCTTATTTTGTGATTATTCAATGAAGTGAAAAGTGAAAATGTTTTTCTGCCTGTTGCTCACATTTAACATTTGAGTCTCCATGTGACTCTGGTAATGTGTTATAATAAGCATCATAAATAAGTAAATGACTGTGAGCGCTTAGTGTGGCTGTAGAGTCTGATTTGCGAGTGGCCATCTCTCTGGCAATGGCTGCTGCTGCCCAAGTTCAATCCCTGGATTACATTGAACTCTGCTCTCCTCTCTGCTGCAGCTTCATGTATGGTGGTCTCTCTGAATCTCCTGTCAAAGTGGTGACTGACACATTCCTCCCAGCTGTTGACATCAATGTCATGTTTCCAGATACCCTTTAAGTAAGATGTGGGGTGACATTGTGCCCAGGTGGCAGCAGCCATTTCACCATACAAGTGATCCTTGGGTGGACGTGGTCAGTCTGGTGCTGCATTGGCAGAGTATGAAGATTGAGGGTCTTGACACGAGTAACGACTGCCTGCTTTAAGCACAGGTGACTTACTCTCCTGTTGATCCATCTGTTTGTTTAGCTGGGTGAGTCACAAGGCAGCAGGAAGCTCTCCTGGTGAGCAGCGGGTTCAGGCCACAGACAGGGCAGCATTCCTTCACAGGGTCAACACACACACTCATACACGTATCACCAATTCAGCCACCCTGCATGTTTAGGACTGTGAGAGGAGCAAACCCAAGTGTAAACTTCACAGAGGGAGCCCCTGAGGTGTGACCCCCAGACTCCTTAACATGAGGTGTCACTGTGTGCCGATTTGTTGACCATTAACCCCTAAATTCCACCAGTTTGGTTGTGAACTTTGGGCTATCAGAATTCAGAAAGAGGAGTTGTGGATTAGAGCAGAGATTCTTATGCTGAGATCGCTGCTGGGGGTCTCATAAGAGAAAGAAAAGGAAATGAGGGAGTCTAGAAAACAGCAGGGGCCTGCTGTCCGTAGAGAAAGTCATACAAAGCAGAATGAAGTGTTTGGGCCCATTGGACACAGCATAGTGGACAACCCAGCCAGATAAAAAGAGACGACCGCAGAGATGGCATACCGTGGCTTAGGAGGAGAAGCTGGATGACAAGAGATTTGAGGTCTGTGGGCAGAGGAGTCTACAGAAGAGGGACGCCGACCTGAAGCAGTTGGGAGAAGATTGAAGTAAAAGAATAAGAATTTTAGTGAAAACCTCAGCAATGCACACCAATCTGATGAATTATTCGATGACATTTTCATGGCTCCCAACATCTCAGTCAGTATGATTTTGCCGTCACTCACCATGAGAAGGTCTTCTGCTATTTGCACTTCATTTCAAGTGGTCTCACCTTCAGTAATAATGAAGAGTTTGTCAGTTACTGAGACTCCATAAGGACGTCACTGTGAATAGCCAGATGGTGTGATTTGTGTTCAAACAAAGCAGAAGTAAAAACTAATTGCCTTTAACTTTATTTTTGATTATTTCTTTGCAGATTTCATCTTCTCCCCTCACCTAACAGACCAGAAGGTAAATGAACTTTAAATTGTCTCCCTTCTACTTTATCTGTGACTTGTCTCCCCCAGTTTGATGTAAGATGGCGTCAGTCAAAAGTAAACTTTTAAGATGTGGCCTCAGCTTTCATGTAACGATGCTGACTGAATGAGGGGACTGAGCTGAGTGTCTCCTGTCCAAGTGACCCTGAACGTGACATGGCGACCTGAGCAGCTGAAATAATCTCCTCTAAAGGCGCTTTGTTTTAAAGTGGTTTGCTTGTTTCTACTACTCAACATGCCTTTCATCTTGATTTCTGTTCAAATGTTATCCATATGGCCATCCATTTGGTAAGCTCACATATATGCCAGGGTCAGTGGGCACCAGAAAGGACCAGCCTTAGACAGGGCACACGCCTACACACATGTGGGAGAACACGCAAAACCAGTACACGTGGTGACTGGGCTGGGATTGAACTCACAACTCTAAGAGCTCTGAAACATAAAAAAATAATAAATGATTTATAAAAATGACGAAAACTGCAGCAGAAAGATAAGCTTTGTGTTTTAATATCCTGTTTCAGGCACGAGAGAATGTCCGATATGAAGCTTTAGACCAGTCAAGAAGAAGAAGCAAACTTTAAAACGGGACATGCTGACATCGATCAACGTGACACCATAACTGGGTGACGAAAAGGCCGAGCGAGGAGATGCACGTTGGCATTTTGTTCAGCATTTGTGACGACCTTACTGGAGTGTTTTCATGTTAGCTTTCTCTGTAAGAATCAAATAAAATGTGAAATATAACAGATATAAAGTATAGAGACGTTAAACAACACTCACCTGTCTATAAAAATCAGCCATATTTAGGACTACGAGTCATACGGTCAATCTCATCTTCTGTGTTTGGCTGTAAATTACAAGGTGGCTGTGCCGATTGCGTTTCACCGTTTTATATTTTCATTCCTCGTTGTTTTTGTCATTTCTCCCAGCTGTCTTGTCTGCTCTTGGTTGACATTTTTTCATGTCCTGTCTCTTTGTCCCTTGTCCCTTTCCCCAATTTTGGTCATTTAGACACTCAGGTGTTGTCCTGATTGAATCAGCAGTTACCTGAGAGGTCAATTTAAGACTCCCATGAGGCCACAGCTCCTCTGCTGTTGGGTTGGCTCAGTCATATCATTTCATTTGTATTTGTCTGTCCTTGTTCTGTTATGGTCCTTGTGTTTTGTGAGTGGGTCCCTAAGAGGCAGTGCCACCTGTCTGTCACCTTCAGGGCACCGCCCTCACCCTTATTAAGTCTACGGGAATACGCACTCCTTGGCAGTTCATTAAATGTGCTTGGTGGTGTTGGTGAGTTCTCTTGTGATTATTACTGCACTTTTGTGATTTTACCATTTTTGACATTTACATTCTGTTTTTGACTTTGCCTTCTGGATTTGTGATTTTAGGACTTGTTTGCTTTTACTCAGAATCAGGACTAAGAAGTCAGACTTGAAAGTGGACGTCACCATTGTCTTATTTAAAAGCAACCTCTGACTATAATAACAAAGAAATGTTACCTGGAAATGATTTAAAAGATGAAGAAGTGATTTTCAAATTAAAATCAGCGTGAGAGTTGCAGCTTTCAAGAAGTGCACAATGGCCTGTTTTAAGGTTTTATTACAGTCAGGCCTGTTCATTTCTTTGACATTTTATAAAGCCCCTTGACTTACGTCGTTTGTAAGGATATGAGCTACAGAAAGAAATGTCATTGTTTCATTTTCTTAGTATTATCTGTGGTCATTTTCAATCTGTAGACGTCCTTAGTTAATGTCTGAGTATTTGAAAATCGTCATGAAGTGTAAAGCGGTGGTAAGTGTCCATCGTGTCTCTCTGGGTTTCCTCACTGGTTTAATTCTCAGATGTCAAAGACAGAGTTGTTACAGTAACGGTCATGTTATCATGTTAGAATATTTAAACAATCTGGACGACAAAAGGCCATTCAGCCCAACAAAGCTCGCCAGTCCTATCCACTTAATTCTTATACAAGAACATCAAGTTGAGTTTTGAAAGTCCTGAACGTCTTACTGTCCACCACACTACTTAGTCTCTTATTCTAAGTGTCTATTGTTCTTTGTGTTTGTGTGAAATTTCCCCTTAACATGTTTCCAACTGTGTCCCCGTGTTCTTGATGATCTCATTTTAAAATTCAAGTCTTGATCCACTGGACTAATTCCCTTCATCATTTTAAACACTTCAATCATGTCACATCTTAATCTTCTGTTTCTTAAACTGTAAAGGCTCAGCTCTTTTAATTTTTCCTCATCACTCGTCCCCTGAAGCCCTGAATCTGCCTGGTTGCTCTTCTCTGGACTTTTCCCAGCACTTTTGTCCTTTTTTAATCTTCCTATGTGTAATACTTTACATTTACTGACATTAAATTTCATCTGTCACAAATCTGCCCAAGTCTGTATGCTATCCAAGTCCTTCTGTGATGATGTAACGGATTCCAAATTATCTGCTAGTCCACCTATCTTGGTATCATCTGCAAACTTAACCAGCTTGTTACTTATATTCCTATCTAAATCATTTATATTTATTAAAAATAGCAACGGCCCCTAGCACTGCCCCCTGCTGGTCACCACTCTTAACATCGGCCAGTTCTGATGAGGTTCCTCGCACCATCACCCTCTGCTTCCTGTGTCTGAGCCAATTCTGCACCCATCTAAAAACATCACCCTGAACTGCCACTTCTTTTAACTTGATGCCCAACCTCTCATGTGGCACCTTATCAAATGCTTTCTGAAAGTCCAGATAAATAATATCATAAGCTCCACTTTGATCGTATCCTTTTGTTGCCTCCTCATAGAATTCCTCTTCTGACCCCACGCTCATTCTTCAGTTATGTTCTCCTCTAATGTTCTCAAGTCTGGAGACAGCCTGAGTAGTTATAGGCATGCGGCTTCCGTCAAAATCGCAATTAGAGCTGTCAATCATAATGATTAATGACTTTTAAGCCCAGCCCCCTCTGACGTCACACCTGAAGTGCCGCCCCGTTGACGCAAGACCGGAAGTCCCGCCCCGTTGCCTCCTGATGAAGTCACGTCGGAATTCCCGCCCTTCCACGTGACCTCTCTCCGCCCCGTTGGTGCCGCCCCCCAGCGTTGGATTGATCCAGGGCTTCCCATCCCCACCCCGACTCCTCTTTGAACCCTCCCCTGGCCCCTGATTGGTTCTATAAACTGTCAAGGGCCGTGTGATGGATGTCTGCCCGCTGTTTGAACCCGCTTAGCCCCCCTCTCCTGAAAGACAAGCCCGGGCGTGTTACAGCCTTTACCTCGACAAGCTCGGACATGCCCAGGGCATGTTGTGAACAGCTCAGACATGCCCAGGGGCTGCCTTGGCCCCCGCCCTTTCTCTGGCACAAGCCCAGACAGGACCGGGGCCTGTCCTGACCGGCTCAGACCAGCCCAAAGTCGCCCCAGCACCGATCCGAGATATTCCTTGCCGCTTCGGCCTAAAGGGACTGCCTCGGCCTCTGGGTCCGAGCAGGCACCAGGCGGACGGCCTCCCCACACTGCCCGGTCCCCAGCCTTCCCAGTCCCCCATACTTTCCTGCCAGTTCTGAAAGGCCATATAAAAAGCCAAGCATTTTGTTCTTGTGGAAGACGAATGTTCTCTTCGTTCCCTTGTACTAATTCATGTCTAAGCAGTCAGCTTGTAGAAGCCTGCTTTGTTTTAGCAAACAGAAAAATGTTTGTGCAAAGGACTCAAGGTCTGAGCATTCCACACATGAGTCTGCCTTATCACGTTTTCCCTTAGCTTACATCTGAGCATATAACAAAAGGGCCAAGAAATCAAGTTGCATAAGGGACATTGAAGGGGCTCAAGGTTGTGTATAATAAATGTGTTGACTGTTACATTTTATAATGATATTAAATCACGCATTCTAGGGGTATAAAACTGGACCCCACCCAACAGACGGGTTCAGAAGAGCCCTGACGCTGTCATGTATATTTGATTGTCTGCTTTTCTGAAACTCTTCTCACCGTGACTCTGAAAATAAAGCTGCTTTATAACCGCACCTGCTGTCGGGTCTGAGATTTCGTCCACAGTTTTGGCCCAAGCGTGGGGCAGGAGGCGCAGGCGGCTCCTCGTGCAGGATCGTCCAGAGGACCGTGGTGGAGCCGATTCCGGCCGGATCGGGTCCAGCTTCGTAAATGTAGGATTGGCCTGCCTTGGGCGTTTCCTGCGTGGGGAGTCCCTGACCTCCTCCTAGCCGATCGAGGCACGACTTGGGGCATTTCCATGCAGGTGGATGGAGTCACGGTGAGTAGATCGGGGGATTCCTGTTAGTTTGACTGGTGTGCTGGAAGTAATATGAATATAGAAGGAAAAGGAATAAAAAGCATATGCAAAATAAAGAATAAGAAAGCATACTGTATGGAAAATACATAGGAGGTTCTAGGGCTCACGGAAAGTGACTTTGGGACCCTACGGAAAACGGCACAGTGTGAATGTTAGCTAGTCACCCTGTGGAAAGGATTAGAAAAGGGAGTGGCGCTCCTATAATAATTTGAGGAACGGGGGTGAAAGGGCGTATTTAGAGAATGTGTGTCTAAATAAACGGGAGGTCGAGTTTTCATCCGCTGTCTGGTCATACTCTTGTTTCAACGGGTTGCTAAGGTGACGGAGACAATACCCTGGCAGATTGACGCATACAAACCGTCTGATGAAGGGATCGGGGTAAAAACCTCCATATCCTGGACTCCACGGGGCGTATTGATGTAGGATTCTGCTGATGCGAATAAACGGACACGAAGTCACCTGAAGCTGTAATCCGGGAATAGGAGCGGACGGCGGGTGGAGCGGGGTTTATCGAGGGCTGAGTCACTTTCTGCTGAGATCCTGCCACTCACTATGGGAAAAACAATCAGTAGCCAGTCAAACAGTCCCCCAAGAGTCCTAAAAAACCTAATGTTAGAAGGATTATTTTCGGGGGATCGCCAGGCTCCTAGTGCGCTGTCGGGATCGAAGGCGGGTCCCTAGAAAGCTCATTGAAAAGAAGACAGGATTAGATTAAAAAAGGCATGTAGGAGTGGAATAAGGACAGTGGAGGTAGATGGCCAGTGGAAGGAACTGGAGATATGAATGAGATACAAGAAATTAGAAAAATACTGTGCAGAAATACACAGGGTTGTTGTAATGGAGGTCCTTATCGGATGGATATGTATGACAGATGGGAAAAGACCGTACGTTGGAAGCGGCACAGAAACGGAATGAGCTTTAAGTTGCTGAACTTAAGAATAGAAAGGAAAAGAAGAGCTGCTTATAGCTTTACAGAAAGTGTAGGCTGATACGGGACCCCAGTCTGAAGGAAGGAGGAAGAGGAGTGATAAAAAAAAAAACTTTTATATCCACAACACTTTACTCACAACCCGTGCCACGGTCACATTCACTCATTGCCCCAACGGCTCCTGTGGTTACCGATGCCCCAGTTACTGATGATTTCTTTGATGAACAATATCAATGCGACCCCTTCTCACTTACAGATCCTGATGATGAGACTGACGGCCACTTGTTAGGGGCTATGGGAGGCTCTTCTAACTTACATAAAAAGCCCTCCATTTCACAACGTACTAGAAGCAAACCCTTAGAGATAAGTCCCCTGAAAACCTTGCCCCGTTTAAGTCCCCAAACCTTTAGCACCCACATTTTCATGCCCTTTAATTGAGGTTCCTAACCCCGACACGATCCCACACAACCCCCAGGAAATGCTAACCCCACTACTGTAATGATGCACCGTAACTGGGATATTCAAAAGCTGAAAGACGTAGTGTCCGAATTGCCTGATCGTAAGGTAATCGGGGGGTTGAAGTTTGTGGAACAGGTGCAGCAACTAGACAACATGTACAAACCCAGTGCAGCCGAGTGGACCCAAGTGCTACGCAGAAAGATGGGCACTACTTGGGCTACTGTCAATCATGGGCAGCATAATGGAGTACAGTGGCAGTGGAATGAGGCATTGCCTCGTGGACAAAATAATGAGGGTCCTTTCCTTGCCCAATGGGAACCCGTGAAAACTGCAATAGCTGCAAAATATAAAAAGGGCACCGACTGATCCCTTATTTCAGCTGCCAAACAAAAGAAAGATGAGACGGTAGATGAATGGGCACACCGCATTCAGGACTTGTTGACAAACCATTCTGGCTTAGACAGCCCAGATGACCGTAACAAGGCAGCAGTTCCTCCTTTTGTGTCAGGACTCAGAAGTGATATTCAAAATAAAGTACGCATGTCCTGTATTTGGATGGGAAAGTGCCACTTTTGATGAAGTTTAAAGACACGCGGAGCATGCTGAACGACAGACTAAACAAAAAGAGTCAGACACTCAGACCAAGTTAATCGCGGCACAAATGAATTATTATGCAGGTGGAGCTGCCTCAGGCAGGGGAGGACGTGAAGGCGTGGATTTTCCGAGAACAGGGGCGAGGCCGGGGGAGAGGTCGTGGATTTTTACTTCCTAATCCGAATTCTTCGTCTGCTCAGCCGCCTCTCCCCTCAGATCAAGCACCTACACATCTTGCCTGTTACGATGGGACACTTCTGCCGCAATTGCCCACATCAGCTTCCTCCCCCGCCTTCCTTACCTGAACCTGAGGATATTCCTTTCACAGGGACCCCCAGCCACTCTCTTCAGTTGCCTTTGCTCACTCGCCATGCGGACACAGATCCTTTATTGACTTTGCTGAATGGCACTGAAACTGCTTTTCTAGTCTGCCTCGAACGATACACTGACTGTACTTACTGCTTCTGGACAACCACATGTTTTGCTGGTGTCTAAACCTCTTCGGGTTCAGCTTCATTTCAGTGGTTCCACTTTGATGCACCGTTTTTTGTTAAATCAGCTCTGCCCTGTTAATCTGTTAGGAAGGGATCTGATGACTAAGCTCTCCCTCTCTATTTCTCTAACCAAACGAGGGTTTCACTATTCTATTCCTAAATTCCTGTGCCAAACCTCCCCCCACACTAAGCCCTCTTTTGCAGCCTGGACCCTGAACATCTCCTCACACACCATTCTCCTTAAAGCCCTACACTCTTTTCCTTCATGTCTTTTCCCCACTTGCAAGTCCCCAACACCCTCCACTGCACTGCCCAGTACTTCCCTGCTGAAGTGGACACACCTTGGTTAGAATCTTTTCTCTTTTCAGGTATTAGCCCAGAGACCCTTCATATCCCTTGCATTTTTTTCTCATGCAAACACAGCTGCTGCTGTCAGTGCACTTCACATATTCCCAAAGCGTTTTCTATTTAGGAGGTTCGGTTCCCCATGTTTTCTTTAGCCAATTCTAGCACCGTTCACTGAGTTGAAATTGGGGATTGGGTGGAACAATGTTTCAATAGGACGGACTGGCTGCATGTTGCTTCGGTATCTTTGATACCTCAGATCATTTGATAACTAAAGTTTGTGCTTCAAAATGATTTTTTAGTACATCGTGCATTGTGCCGTCTTTCCCTTTTTCATTGCAAACCACCTCTCCCTCTTGGCTTTCCTCACTTCCCGATGCACTTTGGTCCCAGGGGAAAAATGATTATGGAAGGATAGCACACTGTGAGCCACTGGTGATTTACCCAAAATCCTCCTTCCGCCGCGCCCCAGTATCCTCTGTCTCCAGCAGCAGAGGCTGGCATCTCCGTACATTCCTATCTCGTGAAGCGTGGAGCAGTCATTCAAGTTAAATACTCTCCAGTCAACTCCCCGTTTTACCTGTTTAAAAGGCTGACGGTTCATGGCGTTTTTGTTCAAGATCTTCGACACGTTAATTCTGCAGTTTTCCTAGGGCACCTATTGTTACTAATCCTTCCACTATTCTTTCTACGATACCCTCCGCCTGTTATTTCTCTGTTATTGACTTGCTAATGCTTATTGTTGTATTCCTTTGCACCCGACTCTCAATTCTGGTTTGCCTTTACTTTCCAAAACCGCCGTTGGACATGGACCGTTATGCCTCAGGGATATATTGTAGCCCTTGTGTATTGGATAAGCTCTTGCTCAAAATTTAAAAGGCTTTTGGCCGGAAAAAGACAGTGTATTGATACAGTATGTGGAATGTTGTGTAGTACTACAGAAGCAGATTGTGCACGGGATACTCAGCAATTGTTATTATTTAGCAGAAAATGGCCACAAAGTTTCTAAAACAAAACTGCAGTTAATTCAAACAACTGTGAAATATTCAGGTCATGACATTTTTTGTGGAACGAGAGCTCTCTCTCTCTCTAGCGACCGTATAAACACCATTCAAAATCTTCCTAGACCAAGACCTGTTACAAAGCAACAGGTTGTGTCTGTATTAGGCATTATAGGATACTGCCGGCAATGGATTTTAAACTTCAATGAAAGAGCACAGCTTTTGCAAACTTTAGCGGTCACCCTGATCTCCCCCTTTCTGGTCAGGTGGCATGAAATGATCAAGCTGGGAAGGCTCTATGTGACTTAAAAAAAAAAAGTGCCCTACTGTTTGCATGCGTTGGGACTGTTGACTATCTCGTCCATTCACTCTGTTTGTGGACGAAAAGGGGGGATATATGAATGCATTTTTACACAACTCCATGGAGAAAAAACAAAGGCTTAGCCTATTTTTGAAAAAATTGGATCCAGTGGCTGGGGGACTTCCAACCTGTCTCAGAGCTGTAGCAGCCACAACAGAGGCCGTGCTAGCCAGTACAGATATAGTGCTCATGAGCCCCCTAGTGGTAAAAGTGCCTCACGCCGTACACTCCATTTTAGTACAGGCTAAAACATCACATCTCATTACTGCTAGGGCAATACACTATCAAAATGTACTCTGTACATTGTCAAACGTTACCATCGAAAGGTGACCACCTGCTGGAAGCAAACCGAATTTCTTCAAGTTTAAGCGCGCAGGCAGCTGAGTTGATAGCTCTCACCTGAGCTTGTCAGTTGTCAGAGGGAAAAATTGTAACTATCTATACTGATTCTAGATATGCTTTTGGAGTCTGCCATGATCATGGGGCATTATGGAAACTCAGGGATTCAAGACCAGTACTGGCAAGCCCATTCAGCATCAAAAAACTAAAAGAATCCCTCTTAGAGGCCATAATGAAACCATCAAAGCTAGCGATCGTTAAAATGTCAAGCTCTCACAGGAAAACAGGATTCTGTCAGCAAAGGAAACGAATTAGCTGATCATCTTGCTAAATGGGCTGCGTATAATAACACACCAATCTCTTTATTCCAACAGAGAAATGACCAGGACACTGATAATCAAATTATTTCTTTACAGAGTGCAGCCACGGACACAGAGAAGAGAAAATGGTCCAAAGAAGGGTCCCTCTCTGATGGAGTCTGGACCCATAAGCAAACTAACAAACCTTTCCTTCCTAAAGCTTCTTTCCCAGGTATGGAAAAAATCACCCATGGCCTAGACCATGCTGGAAAAGACGCCATGGTTCAAGATGTTGAAAAACATTGGGAAGCTGTAGGTTTCTCTACATATGCAGAGCAGTTCTGCAGGTGCTGTGTATTATGTCAAAAGTTTAATGTAGGAAAGGGCACCCAGGTAAGTCCCGCCGTTACACCTAACCTAATGGGTCCATTAGAACACCTTCAAATGGACTTCATTGAATTAACACCATCAAAGGGGTACCGATACTGTTTAGTAATTGTTGATGTGTTCTCCCGATGGGTGGAAGCTTTCCCTTCCAAACATGCAGATGCCAAACCTGTGGCAAAAGCTTTGATAAAGGAAATCATTCCTAGATGGGGAATACCACAGAAATTACAAACTGATAATGGCACCCACTAAATTCCATTATAAATGAATTAACCACCTGGCTCCAGATAAATGTGCATCATTATTGCAAATACCACCCCCAGAGTGGAGGTATTGTGGAATGATGCAATGGTACCTGCAATCTAAATTGGCTAAAATCTGTGAGCAAACAAATTTAACTTGGCCTGATGCTCTGCCTCTGGCCTTGATGATTTAAGGGAAGAACACATTGGCAGTTAGGGCTGTCGCCATTCGAAATTCTGACGGACGACCCATGCCAGTCGGCATGGTCATAGGTAATGTTACACTGCATACTGTGGACAATGATCTTCTTTCCAGTCTTACAGGTCTCCGAGCTTCTCTGAAGGAAGTCCACGAGCAGGTGAATCAGGCCTGGAGAACTAGTCCTCCATCAAAGGACTCCCCGATTCCATTAGGAACCTGGATTCTGGCTAGAGATACTCGAAGGAAACATTGGCATCACCCTCGGTGGAAGGACCGTTCAAGTTCTGCTGTAGACATCACACAGCTGTTAAAGTTGAGGGACTGCCTGCTTGGATTCACATCTCACATTGCAAAAGATGGCACCCTTGATTGTGGTCCTACTATGTCTTTCCATCCCCTTGTCGACTGCTCTGGTCACCTTGACTTTTCCTTTCGGAATCACCACATCAGTTCAGGTGGATTTCTGTTCTATTATTGACTGTGGGACTGATCGACAAATCCAGTGGAACTGGTCTGACAAATATGTGTGTGTAACTGTTACAAACTCTGGATTCGGAAGTAACTGTGACATGTGGGACTGGGTTTTGGCTAATACTGGAACTGATGACTGGGGTTTATCAACCTATAAGGCCCAGAAGTATGGTCTGAAATATCGTTTTTCTATTATAAAAGGACATGCCCCTCATGAATGTGCCGAATACCATTGTAACACTTTGATCATTACTCTGAAGAACCCTTCTTTACATGATTCAGGAACCTATATTTTAGGGGCATGTGTATCTGGAATAGATCCTCTAGGGAGATTTCAAATTAAGGTTGAGAACCCTGTTACTAACACCTCCCATTTCCCCACACACACACCTCTCTCTCCTACCCCTGGTCCAAACCCGCCCCCTGTCAAGGTCATGAATATTTCCACCTCTTCTTCCACTTTTTCTATTGAAATTGGGTATGGGGATCAGAACCGTGGGTGGCTGCAATGGGTATTATATTGAGACAAGTGAATCAATCTGATTGCTATGCATGTGCTATAGCTAGGCCACATTTGGCCACTGTCCCTTTTCCTCTTTCTAACATATCTGATCCTACTGGCCTTCCTTGCCTACTTGCCCTTTTTATCTCTTCCTCTATTCCAATCGACTCTAATTACATTACACTTTCCCTTCTTTTTCCCCCTACTCTTCCCATGACTCCCCCGATGTTCCAGCCTGATGAAGGTATTTATACCTGTTTTTTTAGAAACCTCACTTCCTCTCGTGGCACAAATGTTGGTAATATCCCATCCTCTTTTTGTTTCCAAACTTATCCGATTAATTCTTCCTCTTTAGCTTCCAAATTATCAATTTTTCTGATTACTCAGAATACTAATATTTGTCCTTCCACCTGACTGGACTGGCACTTCTGCTTTAATACAATTTGTTATGCCTTTCCGACTTTTCCCTTTAACTGCCTTCCATGTGTCGACCATGTTTGGCCGACATCGTCAACCATTCTGTGGACCCTTCCCAGTTTTTCCCTACATGGCCCTGGGGTGTATTTTGATTCCATTCGAGTCCCTCGTGGAGTCCCTGATAAGTTCAAGGCAAGGGATCAAGTTGTTGCCGAATTTGAGTCTATTTTTCCTCAGGTTACTATAAACAAAAATGTAGATTGGATTAATTATCTCTATTACAATCAACAAAGATTCTTAAATTTTACTAAGAAGCTGTTGAAGGTATCCATGAGCAACTTGAGCAAACATCCCTCATGACCTGGCAAAATCGATTGGCTTTAGATATGCTCTTGGCTGAGAAAGGAGGCGTTTGTGCTGTTTGGTGATGCATGCTGTACTTATATCCCTAATAATACAGCTCCTGATGGATCAATCACCCGTGCTTTAGCTGATTTGACATGAACTAGCTACTAATTCTGGCATTTCTAATCCTTGGGACAAATGGTTTATGTCCACTTTTGGGTCCTGGGGCCAATGGCTTAAATCAGTTTTCATCTCTCTTACAGTTGCTTTAATCGTTCTCCTGCTTGTAGCTTGCTATATTGTTCCTTTGATAAGATACATTTTATCCAAGTATTTTACTGCCTCTATGGCAAAGACTTACTTTTTACACAAAGAAAAAATGCTTCAGATCAGCACAGCCACCCCACACTCCTCCGCCCACTCCACTCCATCCTCCTCTCCTACCCTTTCCTACTCAACTCTCCCCTGATTAAATATTTTTGTTTGCTAAAAAAGGGGGGAATGTGGAAGACGAATGTTCTCTTCGTTCCCTTGTACTAATTCATGTCTAAGCAGTCAGCTTGTAGAAGCCTGCTTTGTTTTAGCAAACAGAAAAATGTTTGTGCAAAGGACTCAAGGTCTGAGCATTCCACACATGAGTCTGCCTTATCACGTTTTCCCTTAGCTTACATTTGAACGACATAACAAAAGGGGCCAAGAAATCAAATTGTACAAGGGGCGTTAAAAGGGCTAAAGGTTTGTGTATAATAAATGTGTTGACTGTTACATTTTATAATGATATTAAATCACGCATTCTAGGGGTATAAAACTGGACCCCACCCAACAGGCGGGGTTCAGAAGAGCCCTGACGCTGTCATGTATATTTGATTGTCTGCTTTCTGAAACTCTTCTCACCGTGACTCTGAAAATAAAGCTTCTTTATAACCGCACCTGCTGTCAGGTCTGAGTTTCGTCCACATTCTCATCTTGGCTTCAAAAACCTGCATTTTTCCAGTTCACACACACACACAGATAACAAACTGTCAGATCAAAGACACAGTCTAAGTCAGGCCGGAGCACCTGACGGTCGTCCTCCCCACACTTCCCTGTCCCCCACACCTCCCAGTCCCCCACACTTCCCTGCCGAAAGCCTAAAAAGCTAAGCATTTTGTTCTATCTACGATTTTAAGATATTAAAAACATCTCATCTTTGCTTCAAACTAAGTCAAGCTGCTTTTTTTTTCCATCTCACACACAGATAACAAACTGTGAGATCAAAGACACGGTCTGAGTCAGTCAGCGTGATCGCACCCTATTTCTGGGCCCCCCGGGGCTCCCCACCACTTCCCAGCCACTTCTGAAAGTGCTGTATAAAAAAGCAAAGCATTTTCTTCGGTTCTATCTATGATTTTAATATGAACACGCCATTAAAATATCTATCTCATCTTTGCTTTATAACTTACAGGTCCATCCTTTTCCATCTCACAGAAATTCCTCAACCAACATTGAATCAGGTTCCCAGTGACAGACTCTGCAGTAAAACATTCTTAGCAATGAAGCAGCCCCGCTTTTAGCAGACCCCCCTTGCAAGCAGGCCTGTGTGCTCTGTCACTCTCTCTCTCTCTCTCTCAGAGCGCAGACACGGATTGAGACAGACCCTGCTGCAGCGTGGAGCGCGATGGCCTTCGCATAGTTGAGTGCTTCAAGCACCCATTCCCACGGGGTGAGCCCCTGCGAGATCGCCCGCTTGTCAGCAGCTGTCTGTAAACTCCCCTACCCCCCCATAATTTCAGCGGGATCGAGACTGTGCAGACCCTCTGTGGTTGGATCTTTTAAAGTTAAGGGATTTTAAAAGATTAGCTTGTAAAGTTTTAGATAACTGCTAGTTCAGGCCTTTAAAAATCACACATAGTTAAATAATATGCAGTAGTTCCCTTTTAAATCACGTTTGAGACGTCTAAAAAATCTAGCCTGGGCTGTATAATTTGTAATTTTATTAATTAATATAATTTGTATAAAAATCGATCTAAAACAAGCCCTTTTTCTACTCAAACTCACCCCACATTTTAAATACAGGTATCTTCAGCTGACCAAAGGAAACATCTTGTGGAAGCAAGCGGCCCGCATGGCTCAGGGAGGGGCTGATGGTTCCAGCAGGGGCCGAATTCACACTTCAGCTAAATCAGGTTTCCCAGTGACGGACTCTGCGGTAAAAAACAGTTTTAACAATGAAGCTGATTTCCCAGAGAGAAAGACCAAGCGGCAGACCCTGTCAGCTTTTAGCCGACCCCCCTGCTCTCTCTCTCTCTACACACAGAAAGTAAAGTCAGGCTCTGCAAGCACCCCAATCGGGGGGAGGACTCTGCGAGTTCGCTTGCAAACAACTGAGCCCCGCCCGTTTGAGCACCCACCCCGCTGGGTGACCCTCAGAAACTCACCGGCTGGTAGTCTCAGGAATTTGTTAGGATTAGGTCATGTACAAACCTAAACTTTGATTTATCACCTTTAAAGACATGGAGCAGTCTCGTGCTACCAACGCCTTGTGTCTCTTTTTAACATTTCTGCCTGTAAAAGCTCTCTATTCCTTCCGTGGCCTCAGGTTTAATAGGGGCTTGTACCCAGGCTAATGAACAAGGTCCTGTACATGTCGAGATGCCGGCCCATGCCTGCCATCCCTTACACTATATAACATGTTTGGTTATTCATTTTGTATGTATAATATAATGAAGTTATTTTTAAAAGTAACCCCACACCGCACAAGAGACAGATTCCACGTGTGCTTTAGGATTTGCTGCGATCAGTGATTAGGGTTAGGGTTAGGGTTAGCTCATTTCTATCACCTAGGAGCCTATGGACAAAGGAAAACTCTGTAAATACACTTGTGCGTTTAAACGGAGATTTATAAGAATGCACAGGAGGCCGTAGTGAGGTGTGCTGGTTTAACTATAGTCAGGGGATGTAAGTAGCACTTTTTGCCCCTCCGAAGTTCATAGAACTAAAATCATGTTTTTTTTAAATCAGCAGCTTTAGCTCATGCTAGTGACCTCATAAATGGGAGCCAACCGCTCAGCACGCTTGTATAGCTCACAAAATAGCAGAGCTAATTACTATTTCTTCTTAAACTGATGATCAGATATTCGGGTAATTCTTAATGAAACACTAAAGCGCTAGTGAACAAAAATACATGTTCAGTAGCCAAGTAAAACGGCCGGTTGCTTTAACATGAAAATAAAGCATCTTTAGAAAATAAAGCGTCTAAAAGCATCTTTGTAAAGGTCCGATTTTAAAACATTATAAGAAAAATCCTTGTTTCCAAAAGAGTTCTGCCCATTTTTCCAACAGTTTTCCTGATTGATCTTTGGAAGCATCAGTGCCTTTCTGATCACATCCACCCCAAACAAAGCATAGAACTTAATTTCTGTACTCATTTTAAATGAGAATAGCCAGTATAAAGTCCCTAAAGGAACTGGAGACATCTGATATCTTCTGTCATATATGTTTACTTGCCAGCCCAAGTCATTCAGATTCTGCTTACAACACAAATGTACAATTATTTTTTCTCAAATGGCCAGTTCTTTGGCCTGCTAATCATGAAACAATCAGATTTTATTCTCATGACACTTTATTTGCATATTTTATTATACCTACTTGTATCGACATTTATCTATCTCTATATTTATTTTTCTGTATCAGAAGGTAGTTTAAGTCAATTTGTTTTGGGTTCAATAGATGTATTTTTCATATTTTCGACTCTTGTTTTCTTTTTTTCACATCTTCGAGTCCCCTTTTTGTTACTTCGCGCCCCCTAGCGTGGTCAGCCCCCAGTTTGAGAGCCACTGTGTAGGGTTTTATTTTGTAAAACACTCTGCGGCATTTCAAGCTAAGTTAGATTCCCTTGTTTATTCAGCCATCCACCGGTGTTTCATTTTTGTTATAAATTGTATTTAGTCTCTCTTTATTTACTAAGCATTTTATATGATGATTAGAAAACAGTTATCTTGTTCAGGCTTTAATTTAAAACAGCATTTTCATCAACAGGTTATAAACACTTTGGTAGTCAGGGGGCTTTGTATAATACAAAGTTTTAGAAATTCTGTGAATGCTTGGTAATAGCCTTCCATTTTACATCACATAATGTTAGGTAGGTGCCCAGAGGGGACTGGTCAGGTGGTCTCATGGTCTGGAACCCCTACAGATTTTACTTTTTTTCTCCAGCCTTTGGAGTTTTTTTTTTGTTTTTTCTGTCCACCCTGGCCATCAGACCTTACTCTTATTCTATGTTAATTAATGTTGACTTATTTTTATTTTTATTGTGTCTTCTATTTCTCTATTCATTTTGTAAAGCACTTTGAGCTACATTTTTTTTGTATGAATATGTGCTATATAAATAAATGTTGATTGATTGATTGATCAGTTATGAGCCCCTGAAAATAAGAACGGTTATAGTAGGTTATAGGAACCTGTACACTACAGGGCTGAGGATTAGGTTTTCGGCACGTTAAGCCAATCAGGATGGAAAACGTTTTTAGTGAATAGTTAACATCATATCTATTATATGTATTAGCACAAGGATTAAAATTTTACTAAAACTGTGAGGTTTATTCTTTCTTTTAGGTAGTCCAGGTAACATAGGACGGCTGTCATTGAAAACTGCTTTTCCCCTCTGTTTGTGAAAAAGCGCCCTTGGTTTTAGTAGCATTCAGGGTGAAGGGGATGTAAGTTTAAACTGGGATTCCAAGAGTCAACAAGTGTCTGCAAACGAGTCAAAGGACCAGGGTTTGTGCAGGGATCATAGTCAGGGGCAGAGTTACGCTAGACATTATTATTCCAAAATGAAACATTGACTCGCTCATATCACAAAGATAAGACAGTAAAAACTAAAATGTACAAATACTAAGTGACAGAGGAGATTAAAAAACATCTTAAGACCGGATCAACAAGGGATCACCCAAGCTCACCGCACACTACAACAGAACCTACGTGTTCTGCGGTATTTTATCAACTAAATGGTCATCTATGTAGGCAGTTCCACCGGATGGCAAAGAGTTGGAGAAAACATTATTGAACATCGGCTAGTGTGAGGCTGATTAACGTGAGTCGGTTATTGTTAGAATCTTATCTGGCACTAAAAGTCAGGCTTGTGTTCCTCCTGATTCAGGAAGAACGTTAAATATTGGAGTTTAGAATATGAACTAGACTGATAAGGACATTTGTGCCAAAATTAATAAATAAAGTAAATAACCACATGAAAAAGTGGAGTGATTACAATTTGAAAAACTGCCATGATACATTTGAAATAAATAATAAGCTTTTTATTTTTGACATGCGCAGTCTGGAATAGTCTGAATGTGTCCTAAAGAGTTCATTTTTAAAATAAAGCTTAAAAAGGCAAATTAAAAATATTAAATCTGAATAAAACACAGAAATATCATTTAATGATATCAATTAGGATTAAGTATTATCAAGCACCGGGATATATTTATCAGGTTTATTTAATTTAGTTATAAACAAAATGATTGTTGGCATTTTGCTTTGAAATGAACAATAGTCTGATAGAGCTTTAAGAATTAGAATGCAAGGGCTGACAAAGAGTATCTTGGATGTCTGTTTTATTTTAACCTTTTGACAGGAAGCCCCTGGTCAGGGAAATATACCACCTATATTGAAAATGAACAGCGCCGACATGCTAACTAAATAGATATAATCTAAGATATTTTAGAATATGACCCTAGGCGCTAACCCTTATTGATTCTAACCAACTAAAGGGTCTTCACTTCATCGTCCAACTTCCTGCGGGTGTTATGGATCTTGTAATGGAGACTGCAAAAGATTCTCTAATCTTTACTCTGTAATGGTCCATATGACGGAGATCCAGCGCCTGGGTCCGCAGTGTTAACCGGTCATAGGACATGATGTTCAAAATTCAATTCGGGTTTTTCAAATGAGATAGGACGAGTGTGGTGTGTGTTCTGTATTCACTATTCATAGCGACCATAACCCCGAGACCTTAGGTTTTTTATGCCGAAGTACCTTTCACTGACCCGAATAAGAGACATCCATCAAAAGGCCCTTGACAGTTTCCTTTACCAATCAGGCCGGTGGGGCAGGAGTCGCTTTTCAAAGAGTATAAAAAACTTTTCAACGACGTGTTTTGAACGGTTAACAATCAGCATCTTTCCAGCTATGTTCCTGATCAGCCACGACGGTCTATGGACCAGACGGCCCCCTACGACGGCCTGTTTTGACATGAGGCTATCATGCTCGACTTCGAGTACTCTGCGCCTAACAGCTAGCCTGCAGACCAGCCTTCTCGGCCGGACCATCTTATGCCTTCAGCTGCCCAGATCTAGGGTCCTGAGCCTCAGGTATCTGCCCCTGGTGATCTATATTGGTTGGATAGTTTCCTGGAGAACCGCGCAGTACCTGACATTTTTGTACCTGCTCATGATGTTCCGGGGTTCCTAGCAGGGTCTGAGGAGCCATTCAGGCCGTGCAACAAGAAGAGGCCGTGGACGACCAGGCAGAGGCTCAAGCCAATTGGAACCTACAGATGGAGCCACGTCAAATAGCCGCGGCCGTGTGAATGGCGTGCGAATGGCGTCTGGCTGCCTATACGCGCCGTGATCCCCCCTCCCTCTACTGATAGAAGGCGTGTCAAGATTTCACAGTAAACACGCCCATTCATGCCCTATTTATTCATTTACCTGGTTCCACCACTAGATGGCACTTTGTTCTCAAGAACACGTTAACACACGCCAGCAATTTAGCTGCGCTGAGTTGCAATCACGTGATTTTAACATTATATTTTATTATTATAATTATAATATTATATTATATTATTATATAGGAGCTTTCCTGTCTGCCTATCATATAGTGCCTTTCCTTCCTACCTACCTATCTATATATCTATCCCTTAGCTGTTTTTATATATCTATTATACAGTGCCTTCCCTGTTTATTTATATATCTAGTGCCTTCTCTGTCTGTCTGATTGCATATAGCGCTGAACGTACTGCTCTGTACTATTCTGTCCCCTGCATGTCCTGGAGTATAAAAGAAACAGCACCATATAGCAACATGTGTGAACTGGCAAGATCGAGGAAAAACAGCGGTCACTGATTACAAACCGCCAAGATGAATGAAAGCGACAATATATGTAAAAACATCATCGCACTAATGCAATATTATTTGAAAGCGAACAGCGTCAGATCGGGTTTGAATATCGCCCGATCTGGCGCTGTTGCGTTCAAATAATATTACATGTACTGCGTTGAAAGTGCTGCACTGAATAAGCTGACTCCTTCTGTAACAGCGTGTATTCAAACCCGATCTGGCGCTAATATTGCATGTACTTAACTATTTTAGAATAAAAACATACATTTGATTTCAGTCAGTCTGTAAAAGCCAGTGTAAATGCATGATAATTGTAACGGTTAGCTTTTTTTAAATTCAGTTCCATTCTCTCAGTCGCGTTCACGATTCCCCCAATCTGACAATGCTGTTTTCACATAAAGAGCGCGCTATAACTCAAATGTGATTTATTTGGAGCGCTATACTCGAATGTTATTTAAACAGGGAAGAAAGTACAATGTCAGGTGCTCATTCAGTGTAATAGGAACCATAGCACAGAGAGATGTGTACACTGCAACAAGTACACATGTCGTGAATGTAGGAAGGGTGTGTGGAATTGTTAATATTTGAATGTGATGATTTTATATAGCACGGATCGGAAATCAGCAGTTCTTAGCATTGCACCACGCAAGCTGTCGTATCAACCGCCTACTGTAACTTGCTTTATTTTTTTCTTCACTTATAGTCTAGAATAAAAGTGCACTTGTTTTTTATTCTTGTACACCAACATATGTTCCTGTGTTTGAGCGACACGGGCATGCTCAAAAATAGACGTGTAATGCCACGAAAACTGCATGCAGGCACTTCAGTTCAAGCATTGGTACGAGAATGCAGTCACAAGTACACTGCAGAGCTACAGCGCATCTTTATGTGAAAACAGCATTCTCAGATGGGGGGGTAGGGAAGGATCCTGAACACGGCTGAGAGAAATGAAAAGTGAATAAAAAAAACTAACCTTTACAAGTATCATAAATTACACTGTTACACACTGAAATCAAATGCATGTTTTTATTCTAAAATAGTAAGAATAAGAGCAGTTTACTTCTCAAAACAAAGTGGTGCAGGATCGAACTCACGGTCTTCTGACTCGCAGTCGGGAGCTGATTCAATTGCGCTACGGAGGCAGTCGCGATAAACAAGTGTCAATGTCGCATGTTAAGGCGGTTTTTTCTGCAGTTATATTTTTTTGAATAAAAGCATACTTGTTCTGTTATATTTGTTCCTTTTGTGAAAGTGTTTGATATTTGGACTTCAGGCTTCATACATTATATAGTTTATGCTTACATTTTGTCATTTACTACTACAATATGAAAACGTTTCTGTTTTAAAATGTGTTTACACGGATTACTGTAGAAACGGAACACACGTGAAAAGCGTGTATTCCAAATAATGATCTATTATTTCTCTAAAACTCCACTTCACTCCCAGATAATCCAACAAGGCATGAGCTGGGAGAAGTTTGTGCACGTTCTAAGTCGTGCGGGGATGGAATAGCCGGCTACTTGCAGCTTTTCTTTTATCAGCACATTTAGATTAACAAAAGACACTGGCGGAGAGGTGAGAACGGTTTTAAGAAGCGATTGACTAGTTTTGGAAGAATACATTTTATTTCTAAAGTCGTGTGTGCGTGTTTTAATTGTTGGGGGATTGTTTGGGTATTTAAAAAAAACATTTACTTGAACCAACTACTTACAGTAAATGGGCAAAAATGGGAGACGCTTTTGTTTTAAATAGTCAAAGAGTTGGGCTAACAATAATAATTATTATTAATATTATTACTGGTCATAGAAACAAATGAAAACAATAGTTAAACACTTGATCATATGTATCTGTGCTAGTTTGTGTTTGTGATTATGTGACCCATAATAATTTTTTCTCAGTATAAATAATTTTTTGGGTTTTAAGAACTCCATCAAAAGAGCAAACACAAACTTAGGTGAGAAACCTCAGTGGAGAATCCTGACTATGACGTGGCGCTAATTGCTCTGTGTGTGTTTTTTTGGCGGGGGGGGTTCTTTAGACCTGTCTGGCAAATGTGTTTGTGTTAAAGCCAACGGAGAAATGCAGGAGCACACACACACACACACACACACACCACTCATCCACAAATGCTTTAACTGTTATCGTTGATTAAACCTATGAACACAGCTGTTCAGCAGTCCTAAACACAAGCGCATGGTCTATTTTTGTCCTTAATTAAAAGACATCAATACGTTAATAATTAACACAAAGATAACATTGTTTATTTTGCTGAATAAGGTAATAAGCTATATTTAAAATAAAACAAACCAGGAAGTAAGTGTTTTATACATTAAAGTACTCTGTATAACCAAGTGCCCTAACAAACAGCAACAGTGTACAGTACAGACAAAGAGTGTGTGTGCTGGTGGGGATTGGAAGGTGAATTAGGATACCTCATTTACAAGACAAAAGACGGTCTGAGGTGTGAATCGCAGCTCCGCTTTGCTCTTCGTGTGTGTGTGTTTTTTAGGTTACTAGGGGTGCATTCTTAAATTCAGTCTGTCTAAATCTTTATAAACGCCAAGTTGGAAAATCATGTTTGAGAAAATGACAACAACAATTAAAATCTTGATCATTTGCGTCCGTGCTATTTCGTGCTTAAGTGACCCAAAATATTTTTCTTAGTTTTCTTAGAACTTCATTAAAAGACAAACTTAGGAGGAGTGGAATGTGAGAAATCTCAACGGAGAATGTACTGACTTCTCCTTATTACTGACTGTTAGATGGTGCTAAAATGTTTTTTTTCGTCCTGCTGGCGCGCAAATGTGTTTGTGTTAAAGCCAGCTCAGACAAACCTGACGAATGCGGAGCGCACACACACACACACGGTGGCACTTTGGCAGTTAGTGCTTCAACGTTAAACGAAGCCCGTAAACTTGATCCTGAACAGCAGACTGACTTTAACAATAATAGTTGATTGTTTTATATTTATGTTTTTGTATATACTGTATTTTTAAATGTTCAAATGAACGTTTCAGAGTATATAATTTGTTGTGTCATCTGTTTACAGTGTTGGCTGATTTTGTGATTGAGACCCATGGGTTACATTGAACTGGAGTGGGACAAACGGCAAAGCCAAATTGTCCAAGAATTTAAAAGAGAATGTGCACGAGACTGTCATGCAGAGATTTCCGGATCTGACAGCGCACCACTGGTTCCGAGTCGGCTATTCCATCCCCCCAACGACTTAAAACGTGCACAAACTTCTCCCAGCTCATGCCTTGATTGATTATCTGGGAGTGAAGTGGAGTTTTAGAGTGGAAAGAATAGATCATTATTTGGAATACACGCATTTCACGTGTGTTCCGTTTCTACAGTAATCCGTGTAAACACAACTTAACTGGGTCGGGAACACTTAATATAAAGCATTTAATGTGCTACATTAATTAATGACGGGTTTGAGAAAATCTAGTAAATTAAACATTCATTTTAAGATTTAGTTTAGTTTGCGACATTCTACTGACAAAATAAACTATTAGAATAAAGTGGAAAATGTCGACTTTAATCTCGACATAATTGGCGACAATAAAGTGGAAATGTCGAGAATAAAGTCAACATGTCGACTTTAATCTCGACATTTAGATTTTTTTTTTCTTCACTGTGTCCGTATTTTTTTTTTCACCGTGGCCCTAATACGCTTCCGTAATGTACACTGGCTCTTACAGACTGACTGAAATCAAATGTATGTTTTTATTCTAAAATAGTTCAGTACATGCAATATTAGCGTCAGATCGGGTTTGAATACACGCTGTTACAGAAGGAGTCAGCTTATTCAGTGCAGCACTTTCAACGCAGTACATGCAATATTATTTGAAAGCGAACAGCGTCAGATCGGGCATATTCAAACCCGATCTGGCGCTATTCGTTTTCAAATAATATTGCATTAGTGCGATGATGTTTTTACATATATTGTCTCTTTCATTCATCTTGCGGTTTGTAATCAGTGACGCGTGTTTTTCCCCGATCTTGCCAGTTCGCACATGTTGCTGTATGGTGCTGTTTCTTTTATACTCCAGGACATGCAGGGGACAGAATAGTACAGAGCAGTGAGTTTAGCGCTATATGCAATCAGGCAGAAAGACAGACAGGCAGAGAAGGCACTAGATATATAAATAAACAGGGAAGGCACTGTATAATAGATATATAAAAAACAGCTAAGGGGATAGATATATAGATAGGTAGGAAGGAAAGGCACTATATGATAGGCAGACAGGGAAGCTCCTATATAATAATGCAATATTGTTTGAAAACGAATATGTAAATGCATGATAATTGTAAAGGTTAGCTTTTTTTTTTAAATTCAGTTCCATTCTCTCAGTCGCGTTCACGACCCACCCCCCCAAATCTGACAATGCTGTTTTCACATAAAAGCGCTATAACTCAAATGTGATTTATTTGGAGACGCTATAGCTCGAATGTGATTTATTTGGAGACGCTATACTCGAATGTTATTTATATAGGGAAGAAAGTACAATGTCAGGTGCTCATTCAGTGTAATAGCAACCATAGCACAGAGAGATGTGTACACTGCAACAAGTACACATGTGGTGAATGTAGGAAGGGTGTGTGGGAATTGTTAATATTTGAATGTGATGATTTTATATAGCACGGATCGAAATCAGCAGTTCTTAGCATTGCACCACGCAAGCTGTCGTATCAACCGCCTACTGTAACTTGCTTTATTTTTCTTCACTTATAGTCTAGAATAAAAATATTTTACTAACTAGTTTTATTAATTCATTATTTAATAATAAATAGCATAATCATCATGGGTTGTGTATTGAGTGATTTAACAAATCTGTTTTATTAATCGGTTTGTTGTTGTTTTTTTTACCACGTCATCTATTTATGAAACTATGTTGACAATACAAGAACTGCCTATACAGTATATTAAAGATACGGTATAGGGCTTCCTGGACACTGCAGTTAACTGAAGCATTCAATGCTCCATCTGGCGGGATTATACAGCATTGCAACCATCTTTTTAGAAAGCGCATGGGGGCGTTTATGGGGCGGGGCATCGTTAACTGCGTCATCGCGAGGATCACATTCCGTGCGGATGCGTGCATGGTCCTGTCATGGTCCTGTCATGGACCTGTCATGCTCCAGGCGGCTGTTTGACGTGGCTCCCACTGTATCACCCAAGGATGGGATTATGCGGGCGTGGCCCTTGAACAAACGGACGGACCCTGGGGGAAACATTTCGAAAGGATCTGAAGCTGGGCAAGTGTTGGATAGAATAACGGATCAGCACCTATAAAGTACCGGCAGGGATGTTGTACGGACCGACCCAGCCAGACACAGCCTACTAGTCTGTTTGAGACTGATCGGCTCAGCAGCAGCAGTGACTGTCTGTTTTCCATAAACCGTGGCTCAGGAGCCCGGTTATCAAGACACTGGGCTGCTTCCCCATCTTTCTGCCTTTTCATCGCCTTTGTACAAAATGCTGTCGACGATCGAAAAAATTAACATTCTATTCAGGAGTTGATCGTCCAAGCCTTTTATCACACGTACGTCGACTCTTTTTCAAAAATACGTGAAATAGCCAAGGAATTCTCTAAATGCCATTTTCTGGACCTGATAGGTTTGGTGGAACTTTAAGATTTTACCAGGTATACGAACTGGAAAATCAGATGAAGAGTCTGAACTGAATGTTCCGGTGAGATCACATGTTTTTTGTCGGCTTTTAATCACGCTGTTTAGTTGTAATGTTTTGAAGTGGTTGGTAAAACCTCTCTGAATTTTTAGATTGTTTTTGAAAATGACCAATAAAGGACCAGTTGATTTTAAACCCTAATTTCTTTCACCGTTGAGGATAGTGGGTCGTTGAAAATGTTTTTTATACTCTTTGAAAAGCGACTCCTGCCCCACCGGCCTGATTGGTAAAGGAAACTGTCAAGGGCCTTTTGATGGATGTCTCTTATTCGGGTCAGTGAAAGGTACTTCGGCATAAAAAACCTAAGGTCTCGGGGTTATGGTCGCTATGAATAGTGAATACAGAACACACACCACACTCGTCCTATCTCATTTGAAAAACCCGAATTGAATTTTGAACATCATGTCCTATGACCGGTTAACACTGCGGACCCAGGCGCTGGATCTCCGTCATATGGACCATTACAGAGTAAAGATTAGAGAATCTTTTGCAGTCTCCATTACAAGATCCATAACACCCGCAGGAAGTTGGACGATGAAGTGAAGACCCTTTAGTTGGTTAGAATCAATAAGGGTTAGCGCCTAGGGTCATATTCTAAAATATCTTAGATTATATCTATTTAGTTAGCATGTCGGCGCTGTTCATTTTCAATATAGGTGGTATATTTCCTGACCAGGGTCTTCCTGTCAAAGGTTAAAATAAAACAGACATCCAAGATACTCTTTGTCAGCCCTTGCATTCTAATTCTTAAAGCTCTATCAGACTATTGTTCATTTCAAAGCAAAATGCCAACAATCATTTTGTTTATAACTAAATTAAATAAACCTGATAAATATATCCCGGTGCTTGATAATACTTAATCCTAATTGATATCATTAAATGATATTTCTGTGTTTTATTCAGATTTAATATTTTTAATTTGCCTTTTTAAGCTTTATTTTAAAAATGAACTCTTTAGGACACATTCAGACTATTCCAGACTGCGCATGTCAAAAATAAAAAGCTTATTATTTATTTCAAATGTATCATGGCAGTTTTCAAATTGTAATCACTCCACTTTTTCATGTGGTTATTTACTTTATTTATTAATTTTGGCACAAATGTCCTTATCAGTCTAGTTCATATTCTAAACTCCAATATTTAACGTTCTTCCTGAATCAGGAGGAACACAAGCCTGACTTTTAGTGCCAGATAAGATTCTAACAATAACCGACTCACGTTAATCAGCCTCACACTAGCCGATGTTCAATAATGTTTTCTCCAACTCTTTGCCATCCGGTGGAACTGCCTACATAGATGACCATTTAGTTGATAAAATACCGCAGAACACGTAGGTTCTGTTGTAGTGTGCGGTGAGCTTGGGGTGATCCCTTGTTGATCCGGTCTTAAGATGTTTTTTAATCTCCTCTGTCACTTAGTATTTGTACATTTTAGTTTTACTGTCTTATCTTTGTGATATGAGCGAGTCAATGTTTCATTTTGGAATAATAATGTCTAGTGTAACTCTGCCCCTGACTATGATCCCTGCACAAACCCTGGTCCTTTGACTCGTTTGCAGACACTTGTTGACTCTTGGAATCCCAGTTTAAACTTACATCCCCTTCACCCTGAATGCTACTAAAACCAAGGGCGCTTTTTCACAAACAGAGGGGAAAAGCAGTTTTCAATGACAGCCGTCCTATGTTACCTGGACTACCTAAAAGAAAGAATAAACCTCACAGTTTTAGTAAAATTTTAATCCTTGTGCTAATACATATAATAGATATGATGTTAACTATTCACTAAAAACGTTTTCCATCCTGATTGGCTTAACGTGCCGAAAACCTAATCCTCAGCCCTGTAGTGTACAGGTTCCTATAACCTACTATAACCGTTCTTATTTTCAGGGCTCATAACTGATCAATCAATCAATCAACATTTATTTATATAGCACATATTCATACAAAAAAATGTAGCTCAAAGTGCTTTACAAAATGAATAGAGAAATAGAAGACACAATAAAAAATAAAAATAAGTCAACATTAATTAACATAGAATAAGAGTAAGGTCTGATGGCCAGGGTGGACAGAAAAAACAAAAAAAAAACTCCAAAGGCTGGAGAAAAAAAGTAAAATCTGTAGGGGTTCCAGACCATGAGACCACCTGACCAGTCCCCTCTGGGCAATCTACCTAACATTATGTGATGTAAAATGGAAGGCTATTACCAAGCATTCACAGAATTTCTAAAACTTTGTATTATACAAAGCCCCCTGACTACCAAAGTGTTTATAACCTGTTGATGAAAATGCTGTTTTAAATTAAAGCCTGAACAAGATAACTGTTTTCTAATCATCATATAAAATGCTTAGTAAATAAAGAGAGACTAAATACAATTTATAACAAAAATGAAACACCGGTGGATGGCTGAATAAACAAGGGAATCTAACTTAGCTTGAAATGCCGCAGAGTGTTTTACAAAATAAAACCCTACACAGTGGCTCTCAAACTGGGGCGGACCCCGCTAGGGGGTGCGAAGTAACAAAAATGGGACTCGAAGATGTGAAAAAAAGAAAACAAGAGTCGAAAATATGAAAAATACATCTATTGAACCCAAAACAAATTGACTTAAACTACCTTCTGATACAGAAAAATAAATATAGAGATAGATAAATGTCGATACAAGTAGGTATAATAAAATATGCAAATAAAGTGTCATGAGAATAAAATCTGATTGTTTCATGATTAGCAGGCCAAAGAACTGGCCATTTGAGAAAAAATAATTGTACATTTGTGTTGTAAGCAGAATCTGAATGACTTGGGCTGGCAAGTAAACATATATGACAGAAGATATCAGATGTCTCCAGTTCCTTTAGGGACTTTATACTGGCTATTCTCATTTAAAATGAGTACAGAAATTAAGTTCTATGCTTTGTTTGGGGTGGATGTGATCAGAAAGGCACTGATGCTTCCAAAGATCAATCAGGAAAACTGTTGGAAAAATGGGCAGAACTCTTTTGGAAACAAGGATTTTTCTTATAATGTTTTAAAATCGGACCTTTACAAAGATGCTTTTAGACGCTTTATTTTCTAAAGATGCTTTATTTTCATGTTAAAGCAACCGGCCGTTTTACTTGGCTACTGAACATGTATTTTTGTTCACTAGCGCTTTAGTGTTTCATTAAGAATTACCCGAATATCTGATCATCAGTTTAAGAAGAAATAGTAATTAGCTCTGCTATTTTGTGAGCTATACAAGCGTGCTGAGCGGTTGGCTCCCATTTATGAGGTCACTAGCATGAGCTAAAGCTGATGATTTAAAAACATGATTTTAGTTCTATGAACTTCGGAGGGGCAAAAAGTGCTACTTACATCCTCTGACTATAGTTAAACCAGCACACCTCACTACGGCCTCCTGTGCATTCTTATAAATCTCCGTTTAAACGCACAAGTGTATTTACAGAGTTTTCCTTTGTCCATAGGCTCCTAGGTGATAGAAATGAGCTAACCCTAACCCTAACCCTAATCACTGATCGCAGCAAATCCTAAAGCACACGTGGAATCTGTCTCTCTTGTGCGGTGTGGGGTTACTTTTAAAAATAACTTCATTATATTATACATACAAAATGAATAACCAAACATGTTATATAGTGTAAGGGATGGCAGGCATGGGCCGGCATCTCGACATGTACAGGACCTTGTTCATTAGCCTGGGTACAAGCCCCTATTAAACCTGAGGCCACGGAAGGAATAGAGAGCTTTTACAGGCAGAAATGTTAAAAAGAGACACAAGGCGTTGGTAGCACGAGACTGCTCCATGTCTTTAAAGGTGATAAATCAAAGTTTAGGTTTGTACATGACCTAATCCTAACAAATTCCTGAGACTCCCAGCCGGTGAGCTCTCTGAGGGTCACCCAGCGGGGGGTGGGTGCTCAAGCAGGCGGGCTCAGTTGTTTGCAAGCGAACTCGCAGAGTCCTCCCCCCGATTGGGGTGCTTGCAGAGCCTGACTTTACTTTCTGTGTGTAGAGAGAGAGAGAGCAGGGGGGTCGGCTAAAAGCTGACAGGGTCTGCCGCTTGGTCTTTCTCTCTGGGAAATCAGCTTCATTGTTAAAACTGTTTTTTACTGCAGAGTCCGTCACTTGGAAACCTGATTTAGCTGAAGTGTGAATTCGGCCCCTGCTGGAACCATCAGCCCCTCCCTTAGCCATGCGGGCCGCTTGCTTCCACAAGATGTTTCCTTTGGTCAGCTGAAGATACCTGTATTTAAAATGTGGGGTGAGTTTGAGTAGAAAAAGGGCTTGTTTTAGATCGATTTTTATACAAATTATATTAATTAATAAAATTACAAATTATACAGCCCAGGCTAGATTTTTTAGACGTCTCAAACGTGATTTAAAAGGGAACTACTGCATATTATTTAACTATGTGTGATTTTTAAAGGCCTGAACTAGCAGTTATCTAAAACTTTACAAGCTAATCTTTTAAAATCCCTTAACTTTAAAAGATCCAACCACAGAGGGTCTGCACAGTCTCGATCCCGCTGAAATTATGGGGGGGTAGGGGAGTTTACAGACAGCTGCTGACAAGCGGGCGATCTCGCAGGGGCTCACCCCGTGGGAATGGGTGCTTGAAGCACTCAACTATGCGAAGGCCATCGCGCTCCACGCTGCAGCAGGGTCTGTCTCAATCCGTGTCTGCGCTCTGAGAGAGAGAGAGAGAGTGACAGAGCACACAGGCCTGCTTGCAAGGGGGGTCTGCTAAAAGCGGGGCTGCTTCATTGCTAAGAATGTTTTTACTGTAGAGTCTGTCACTGGGAACCTGATTCAATGTTGGTTGAGGAATTTCTGTGAGATGGAAAAGGATGGACCTGTAAGTTATAAAGCAAAGATGAGATAGATATTTTAATGGCGTGTTCATATTAAAATCATAGATAGAACCGAAGAAAATGCTTTGCTTTTTATACAGCACTTTCAGAAGTGGCTGGGAAGTGGTGGGGAGCCCCGGGGCCCAGAAATAGGGTGCGATCACGCTGACTGACTCAGACCGTGTCTTTGATCTCACAGTTTGTTATCTGTGTGTGTGTGTGAACTGGAAAAATGCAGGTTTTTGAAGCCAAGATGAGAACAAAATGCTTGGCTTTTTATATGGCCTTTTAGAACTGGCAGGGAAGTCTGGGGGACCGGGCAGTGTGGGGAGGCCGTCCGTCAGGTGCTGCTTCGGACCCAGAGGCCGAGGCAGTCCCTTTAGGCCGGCGGGGTACGGAATATCCTCAGATCGGTGCTGGGGCGACTTTGGGCTGGTCTGATCCGGTCAGGACAGGCCCCGGTCCTGTCTGGGCTTGTGCCAGAGAAAGGGCGGGGGCCAAGGCAGCCCCCTGGCATGTCTGAGCTGTTCAGGACAGGCCTTGGGCATGTCTGAGCTGTTCACAACATGCCCTGGGCATGTCCGAGCTTGTCGAGGTAAAGGCTGTAACACGCCCGGGCTTGTCTTTCGGGAGAGGGGGGCTAAGCGGGTTCAAACAGCGGGCAGACATCCATCACACGGCCCTTGACAGTTTATTTCGCCCAGCAGGTGCAATCCGGGTTCAACCAGCGGTCAGGCATCCGTCAAACAGACCCTTGACAGTTTATGGAACCAATCAGGGGCCAGGGGAGGGTTCAAGGAGGAGTCGGGGTGGGGACGGGAAGCCCTGGACCAATCCGATGCCGGGGGGCAGCGCCAACAGGGCGGAGAGAGGTCACGGAGGCGGGGAATTTCGGCGTGACGTCATCAGGAGGCGACGGGGCGGGACTTCCGGTCTTGCGTCAGCGGGGCGGCACTTCCGGTGTGACGTCAGGGGGGCGGGGATTAAAAGTCATTAATCATTATGATTGACAGCTCTAATTGCGATTTTGACAGAAGCCGCATGCCCATAACTACTAGCCTGTACCCAGTAGTCACACTTCAGATGCTTATCTTTTTTTGCTCATGAGATATTTGACAACTATAATGTTCATTTTTACCTTGTTCATGGTATCTCTCCACACTGACAACAATGCAGTGGGCACCAGTGTCATCCAAGGGGTTTTGATGATTTTCTTTAAATATACAAGGCAGGCCACCTAAAGAGCCAACACTAAGAAACTAAGACATCATAAAACCAAACCAGATCACTCCGTCCCACTCGGTCCTCCTAAACACGTTCGCTCCTTGTATTATCCAAAATCACAGCTAGGTACCAGTCTAACAAAAATATTCTCCAAAAAGGAATTAATAATACTGCATAGTCCTTAGTGTCACACCTGTAAAAATGACACAAAATATCAGGATGGTCTCAAAACACAATTCAGCTCACTATAAACTGGAGTTTTACGAGGCAGGTGCACACTTGCATTCCAACAGGTGTCGCATATTCAGCAAAATCTCCTCAGACATGAGAACAACACACGGCACATTTGGACTGGCGTGTCCATTTAGTGACTCATTTCTGTGTATTTGGTGGCAGTCAGCCTCACTGCATGCCTGAGGACAGCGATGTGGACGCACACACCGCCAGTCTGAACTTTACTGGCCATTCTGCTCACCAGAGTTCCTCTGTAGGTAGCTGAGACATTTTGAAGACATCAGTTTTGAACAAACAAACTCCTTTTTCAGCTCATCCATCCGTCCCTCTGTAGTTGTGAGTGAGATCTTCTCATGGCTGCATTTGGAGCTTCTCTTTTTACATTCATGCAGATGGTGCCCATGGATGTGTCTGTTAAATTAAAGAATAAAGAATGAAGGAATGAAAAATGAGCACCGAAACACATCCAAGTGAAGTGCTGAAGAACAAACATTTCACTTGCATTGAAGTAAATCTCTGCAGCGTCCTTTGGATCTCAAACTCAGAAATGGCTCAGGCCCTGACATTGATTTTGTTTATAAAAACAGAACAGGAAATAAAATGGAACATTTTTACCTGCAGTGTGAATTCAGCGTTCAGACGTTTCCAAACACTGAAGTTTCAAAGCCAAAGCACAGCACATGAAACCACAGCGTCTTCATCGTTGTTGAGGCCGCTCGACCTGCTCACACTCCTCACACTCCTCACACGTCTCGTTTCCTGGCCTCGCTGTCCTCACCTGAAGTTCACACCTGCCAGTCTGCTGCTCTGCACCACTTAGTGCCTGCTCCGCTCGGCCGACTCCTGCCTCAGAGTTGTGGTTTAAGGTAAATGAGCTGATACTGTACGCTCAGAATTAAAGATCATTTACAGTAATGGCTGATGTATAACAAGCATGCCTGGCAGGTCCTTTCAAAGGTGCATCCTGCACTTAAGGTCTTGTAGCACTGACTACATGCACACTGAAGAGAAGAAGCTCAAAAACACAAACTATGAATGTAAAACACACACAAAGAACATCAAAGGGCCTCGACGCAGCTCACCTCGCCATCTGAACAGGAGATGTCAGCAGCCTAACATGAAGAAGGCCTGTCCGGTCCAACCTGAACCCTGGGCCAGAGTCGGACATCACTGAACTGACAGATCATCTTAACCTTCTGTTAAAACTCGTCACAAGATCAACCAAACCCTTCAGTACTCAAGTAGTCCCCAGCTTAGCTTCAGAAGGTCATTTGAAGTCACGTGTGACATGAATCAGCCCACCTGCCACAGGAAAGTCAGCTTCAATATGCCAGCACCAGTATCTCCACACAAAGTCTTTGTCAAATTCTGTTATGTCACAGACTACAGTATGTTGTATGGCAGGTCTGCAGCTTAACAATCAAGAGCCCAGTTTAAATAAATAAATGAACTGGCCGGCTCAATCTCCATGGGTATGTGTGCTCGCGCTGCTGCAGGAGGTTGGTTAGTGAAGTAATTACCTGCATGTGAGGTGGCTGTCTGTCTCATCTGCTTCATAAAAGCTGCAGGTAAAACAGGGAGCTGGCACATCAAGAGGAGAACTTGAAATGAAAGGAGAATTGCAATATAGCAGAGGTTAAAGGTAGGAAAGAGAAGCTGGCAGGAAGACAGGAGAGGAGCCGGTGTAGGAGCAAACAAGAGTGGGAGTGAGCAAATGAGGAGGCAGGCAGCTGTGAGAAGAGCCCCTCAAGGGAACTGCAGGCCACCACTCCAGGGCTGTCATACAGGATCACTCAACCTGAGCGATTCAGGGAGATGGAGTGACCTGGTGGTCTGGCGGCTTGCCTGGGGACCCAGACCCCTGGAAGGATTGTTGTGTCTGTCGGTTTGGCGTCTTCTCCTCCTGCAATGTCTGGTTAGGATAAGGGGAGGAAATGCCAGGATATTGCACTGTTTTAGCCATGATTATTATGGAATATTTATTTGATTGATTTTTAACCTCCACTGAACACCTTCTTTTTATTGGATGATTTATTTCTTGAAGAGTTTAAAGCACTGCACTTTTGATCACTATTGTTTTTTGACTAAGACACTTTTTCACACCTTCTTCTCACTTTGTGTGTCATGTCCTCATCTACTGGCTCCTCCCTTCAGTATGTTATCAGCGGTAGAGGGTTCAAGAGTCTCCCTGGAGGGGCCTGCTAGCATGGAGCCGACCACACCTTCACAAAGTATTAAATCAGTTCCATTTGTTTCTTCCCCTCAGCACTCAATACCCAAGAAAGACAAAGTGAAAGCTGGATCTTGGGAATTTTTACAAATTTGTTAAATATTAAGAACTGAAATATCACAGTGACACAAACATTCGTATCCTTTGCTAAGACCCTTAAACTATTGCTCATCATTGAGATGTTTCCACACATCGTTTTGAGTCCACCTGTGCACACTTCAGTACAATAGACCCTGTTACACACGTGCGTTTAGGGCCTGGGGAACTGTAATACTACACCAGACCAGGGGGTGGCAGGGTTTGCTGACTGTCTCTCTCAGTTTCTTGCAGACCATTCCCAGGAAATCTCACCAGATTCCGGTACCTCTGATGATGTCACTTCCAGTCTCCGGTGCCTCAGATGACGTCATTTCCGGTTCCAGACTAGATGACATCATTTCCTTCCCAATCCCTTAAAGCCACCATCTTACCTCCGAATGATCAGTTCTGTTTTGGACTCAGTCTTGTGAACATCTCTGTTCAAATATCTAAAAAACTTTTTGCAGCTGGGAAGTAATATACGGATGGCTTCCCAAACCTTTATGATGTCTGGAGACTCATTTTTATCACAACCCGAATAGGAAAGGCACACAGCTGTCTATAGAAGACCCCGCAGGTGAGCAAATAGCCAAGCCATGAGGGTGACGAATTGCATGCAGAACTGAGAGACAGGATTGTGTTGAGGCTCAGATCTGAGGAAGGCTTCAGAAAACTCCTGCAGCACTGAAGATTCCCAGGAACACAACAACCTCCATCATTCTTAAATGGAAGATGTCTGAATCAACCATTGGATGTTCTCTACAGCTGGCTTCCCACCATAGAGACCAATCAGGGGAGAAGGGTCTTGGTAAGAGAGCTGACCAAGGACCTGATGGTCACTCCACTGAGCTCAAGAGAATGCATGTGAAGATGGGAGAAACTTCCAGAAGGAGAATCATCACTGCAGCACTCCATTGATCTGAGCTTTATGGCAGAATGGCCAGACAGAAGACTCTCCTGACTAAGAGACACATGGAAGTCTTCATAGAGTTGGTAAAATGATACCTGGAGGACTCCCAGAGTGTGGGAAACAAAATGATCTGGTCTGGCGAACCCAAGATTGAGCTGCTTGGCCTCAGTAATAAGGGTCTAGTCTGGAGGAGTCCTGGCACCGCTCATCACCTGTGCAATACCACTCCAGTGGTGAAAACTGGTGGTGGCAGCAACGGGGACTGGGAGACCAGACAGAGTCAAGGGAAAACTGAATGGAGCAAAGTACAGAACGTCCTTAATGGAAACCTGCTCAGAGCACTCTGGACCTCAGACTCGGCCAAAGGTTCTCCTTCAAACAAGACACAAAGTAAGGACAAGACAGGAGTGGCTTAGGGACAACTCTGTGAAGGTTCTTGAGTGGTCCAGCCAGAGCCCAGAATGGTAAGAACTAAGTTGGGGTGTCAAAAGTACCAACTTTCATAGCAGGCGGTCACCGGTGTGCTTTTCACATTCAGAAGTGCATGAAAGATTAGACAATGAAGAATTACCTTAACACGGTTAAACAAATATCAGAAATCAAAATGGTTGCAAAAATTGAATTGTCCATGCTTTTAAACCCAAACTGAGTGACCCAAAACTACAGCACAAAGATTCACCATCAATCCCAGTCAAGACAACAGTCCATCCAGCTCGGCTTTGACACCAGCAAAGTGTAAACATCAGAGTTGACTTCAGTTGTGTTCAGACTGTAGCCGTGTATTGTTTCAGCATTGAGACAATGGAAACATTGAGAGGACCCTGCCAGTCCTGTGGTCTCACAACAAGTGGTCTTCGTCTGCGCAAAATAGCTCAAGAAACCACAAGAGCCTCAGTGGCATGTTTGATGAGTCACTGTAAGGAGCTGAAGGGACATGAGGACATCACGTGTGACTGGAGTTCAGTGGAATCACACCGTCTAGGCCAGTCAAGGCAGCTAAATTGGCAGAAGTGTTCGGTGCGCCAGTCTCGGCCTTCACAGGTCGTTTTTAAAGAGGTCTCCGTGCTGCTGTGAGTTGTTTCTTCTCCACGTTCTCTTTCAGGACTGCTGTCAGACTCATTCTCGTACGTTAGAAGTTGTGTGTGTATTTGTGTGTGTGTGTGTCAGTACTGTATGTACACACGCACACCCTTCATGTTTCTGCCAAGTGCCAGTTCTGCATTAATAATTCTAATGACAATGCAGTCCAGTCAGCCTTCACTCTAACCACTTAAACCAGTTCAGAGTCACGGAGTCCACAGCAGTTGTCACTGGATAAGGTGACAGACACTCAGCCTGTCAGTCCCTGAGGTCACCTCAGGTTCATCGCTTACTCTGAGAAGCCCACTGTGATGCAGTGACAGTCCTATGGTGGGTATTGCTGCTCATCACAGTGGCAGAGGCCTGGGATAACATCCCGGTCCATGTCACTAACCTGCCCCAAAAGACCACCTGTCTTTGGAATTGCCACACATTGAACCCAAAAGCTGCACTCAGGTGCTGTTGGCTCTCCCTCATCGCTCAGTCATCTGATCTTCAGACCCTCATCTAGTCAGGCGAGTTTGTTTAAATTAACTAACAGCCACGTCACGTTACGTCACGTTATTTAGATTTCATTTACATAACCTTAGCACATTGGATGCAGTTGGTATGGCACTCCTGTGAAGGGCAGTCGTGTAGTCTGACGTCCCCAGCAAGTCAGTCAAACTAGTCCACGACTCGGCCCTCAGACAAGTGTGACTCTGGCTGTAATCGCAGGGGCAGCGCTGTGTGCATGAGAGCCAACAACCATTTAATGCTCGTCCACAAGTACGAAAAGTTGGGATGTTGCAATGAGGAATAAAATTCTCACAAACCGGAAAGAAGCTCGCCTGCTTGATGTCACGTGCGTTATATACCACATTACAATGAAAAATGAAGAAAGGGCCGAGACCGCGGCTCAACTCGCCACACCTGTCAACCATCCATATTGTGCCAGCTCCATCAGGCTGCACACTATTGGCTGTAAGAGAAAAGGGGCGGGCACCAATGCACTAAATTTGATATGCTCGGCTGTCTTCAGTTATGAACATTAATGGTGTCCGGTGACAAGATCAGCAGCTGATGTTTGACATACCCCATGACTAGAAGTCAAGTAAAGTGACATTGGCTTACCTTTAGTCTGTTTTACCCTCCATTCTCATCACAGCTTCAGCTCTCGTTACACATCACGTCACACGCTTTACAGTGAATTGTTTTTATCATTTTGCTCAGTCAGCTGTGTCTTTCCTAAAGTTTATTCATATTTTGTAAGCTACAGAGACATCACCCCTTTTGTACTTCTTTGTTACTCAAATACCACTTAAAATGTGTTGTAACAAGTCCTTTGTCTTTATGCTGTGTCTTCTGCTGCCCAACACCTCAGCTCCTACTTGAAGTGCCCCCCTGTTGGGCTCAATGGCTGAGAAGCAGTCAGCCTGACATCCCTTTGTCTCTTTGAGTTTTTATTGATTTCAGTCTCATTTTCTATTCTTTCTCCAGTTCTCTTAACCAATCTAAGGCCATGCTACCTCTATTCAAATGTCCCATGATGTCACCACATAAAGGATCATTCCAGAAGGCTCCACTTCTCCATAGTCTGCTCTCTGCTCCTTTAGGATTTTTTCTTTACTTAAGAAGAGCTTGTCTCTCATTGTCCACACAGTTGGACTGAGCCCTGCTGCATGTTGCTTTGTCTTCTAATTTTTTAGGCTGCTGTACCTGAACTGAGGAACCTCAGCCTGAGCGAGTCGTCTCTCCATAACGTGTGTGACATGACAAGCATGAAGTGTCGTGTTAGCTTACTGTGTGCACCTGCTGCCCCCTAGTGGCTTCTGTCAGTACACACGGCACAGGTCAGTCACTTAAGGCTCAGAATTAGTGCAGCCTAAACACGGAGGGCAGGCGTTTAATACTCGGCTACTTTTATCTCAGTGGTCTTCATTCCCAGTCCCTGGAGGCCACAGTAGTTACAGGTTTTCCTTCTATTGTCAGTTCCTTCCTTACAAGACAATCACTGGTAATGCAAAAACATTTTTGTCTTTAAAATTTGCTCACTCACTTGTTACAATTGAAATGCCCTCATTATTTCTTTAACTCTTGAGTTGCTCCTTTGTTATTTTTAATTGTTTTCTGTTTGTTTAACCAGCAAGGATACAAAATAAGGGAGCAGAAAGCTCAGCGGCAGGCTGTGTGCATCCATTTGAAATGATCAGCAGGAATAAACCATTCAGAATGAAGTGAAGAGTGAGGCGGGAACTCTCTGGCCGAAGGTCTGTGGACGCCTCTCAAGTGACCGAGTTCAGGTGCTTCATTGTTTACAGGGGCATCAAATCAGCACGTAGCTGTGCCAACTCCACTGACAATCTGAGCTTTGGAAAGGCACAATATAAATAAAATGGATTATTATTATTATTATTATTACATTTGTGTAATGGAGATTCTGATCGGGGCGCTTGAGAGACTGAGTGAGGAGTCTGAGTACCTGGGCTTGTGAGTGTCCTGATTTAAACCAACATCCAGGCCTTTAATGACCTCCTGGGCACGGCCATTAGTGGTGTGTCTGTCTGTGGAGAGAGTGTCGACCTCGCTGAGAGGTTTACTTACCTTGGCAGTGACATTCATGTGACTCTGGTGACTCTTCCTGTGAAGTCAGTAGATGGATTGGGAGAGCATGGGGGGGGTCTCTGGAAAGGGTATGTGGCTCTCCTGATATCTGCAAAAGGACGAAGGTCCAAGTCTTCAGAGTCCTGGGGCCTCATGTATAACGCCGTGCGTAAAACTCGCACTATAACATGGCGTAAGCACAAAAGCCGAAATGTGCTTACGCACAGAAAAATCCAGATGCAGGAATCTGTGCGTACTCCAACTTCCACGTTCTTCTGCTCCATAAATGCTGGTCAGCGTGAAAAGTAACGCTCGTGCACGCGCTTTATGTAAAACCCCAACTCCTCCCAGAATTACGCCTCTTTGAATATGCAAAATAATATAAATATCCCTTAAGCTCAGCCTTCTGTGAAAAGACAATGGGAAAAGCACGGGGGAAAATATAAGAATTTCAGCGAATACCAAGTGGAGGCAAAGGAAAAACATACAATTTGTTCAAATAAACCGTGGAATAAACAACAAAAGGAAGTTGATCGAGTGACGTAGTGTCGGAGAAACTTGAAAGCTCACGTTCACAAAGTCGCACCGTGACAAAATAAAAAAGAAGTCACATATCAAAGTCGCCGTGGAAAGCCGAGTTGTAAGCCCACTGTCTGAGTGTCATATGAAATATTATTAGGGTACACAGAAAAAAGGCACACGGTGAGGAAAAAGTACGAAATGTCAACTTCAATCTCAACATTTCCACTTTAATCACGTAGTTTATTTTGTCATTAAAGTAGAACATCATAAACTTCATCTTAAAATCGTTTAATTAACCAGTTTCTCAAATCACATCGTAATTAAAGTAGCACGTTAAATGCTTTGTTTTGTATTTGATCTTCTATGTGCTCTGTGTGTGTGAATCACTACTTGCTTCTTAAACTGGCTCTCTTCCTCCAACTGGACACAGAGTCCATTACAGTCGTGATATTACAGCTCTCTGAATAACTCAAATACTGAGATGTATACGTGATGTCATTTTCATGATGATAGGAGTTAAAGCACGTTATTAAACATGTTTCACTTCGATGAAATAATTTATTGCAGCAGTACTCAGGGGCGGCTCTAAGCTTGTGGTGGCACTGGGCAGAGGAAGAATCGGTGGCTCCTTCGCCCGCCAATGTCAGTATGGTATCTAATGCAGACACTGCATAGCCACCTCATGCTCATGACACAAGCATTTAACTTTTGCCGAAATTTGTCGCTGCGTTTTTAGCTGTGTTGTTATTTTCTCTATCTGTTTTATATTCAAAGTTAAAGTTTTATCTGTATAATGTAATACAGTAATCCCTCGCTATATCAAGCGACTTTCGCGGTTTCACTCTATCGCTGATTTTAAATGTAAACACATCTAAATATATATCAAAGATTTTTCGCTGGTTCGCCGCTTTCTGCAGACAATGGGTCTTTTAATTTATGCTACACTTCCTCAGTTTGTTTGCCCAGTTGATTTCATACAAGGGAAGCTATTGGCGGATGGCTTAGAAGCTACCCAATCAGAGCATGTATTACATATTAACTAAAACTCCTCAATGCTATAAGATATGCTTCCCGCGTGGCGCTTTTTTGCTTCTCTCGATCTTTCTCACTTTCTCTGCCTGACGGAGGGTGTGAGCAGAGGGCTGTTTGCACAGAGGACACGGACGCGACTCTACAAAATGCTGCTTTATCGCGGTGCTTCTGTATACTTAAAAGCATGTATTGATTTTTGATTGTTTGCTTTTCTCTTTGCGAGCTCTCTCTGACATTCTCTGCTCCTGACGCGCTCCTTTATGACGGCGCTCCTTTGAAGATAAGATATGTTTGCTTTCTTTTAATTGTGAGAAAGAACTGTCATCTCTGTCTTGTAATGGAGGACAGTTTAAACGTTTGACTAAAGGGTGTTATTTCATGTCTAGAGGGCTCTAATAATGTTAACAGTGTGGGAGAGTTTATAAGGGCTTAAAATATATAAAAATAACCATACAAACATATGGTTTCTACTTCATGATTCTCACCTATCGCTGGGGTCTGGAGCATAACCCAGCGATCGAGGAGGGATTACTGTAAACATATTTTGCTGCATTTCATCTTAATAATGATATCGTCATCATATGTAAATAGCGCTTTATAAAGTGGCTCAGGTTGTGTGATATTATAACTGTAGTGCAAGTTTACAGTGGGGTGATTGTACTTATAAGTCCTAACAGTTCTACAAGGAGCAATTGATTGAGTGCGTTTATAGTTCTTGGGATGAAACTGTGTCTGAACCGCGAGGTCCGTACAGGAAAGGCTTTGAAATGTTTTGTCGGCTGAGGTAGCGTGTCTTTGAAGCTGTATCCTTATAATTCTCTTTCCGATCAGCTGCTGCTGTGATTCCCACTCAGATACAGTGATAGAAATACTCCGAGTGTGTAGTGAGAGTAATATGGAAAAAGATGATCCGCTGTGGCAACTCCTAACGGGAGGAGCTGAAAGAAGAAGAAGAAGTGAGAGTAACAACGCTAAAGCAGTTCTGGTATTTGGAATACTATGGCTGTTCCCTGGACCATTATATTGTTACAAGTTAATTACAATCAGATGCATTACACTAATAAACAATATGCGGTTAGTTTCAGTGTATTTATAAAGCCGCGTCAGGAAAATACAGAGTAACCACACAGGAACAGTGGCACTGCTTTGACGCTGGGTGCTGCCATTCTGCAAAACCGAGCGGAGAACTTTTGTACGACAAGGTATGAGGTAACGTGGAAAAGTGCGTGGCTTTACGCCAAGTGTAGGTTTTATACATCGCGATTTGAACGTGGAAAAGTTCTTACGCAACATTTCTGTGCGTACGCACCGTTTATACATGAGGCCCCTGGTGCTTCCTGTTTGTGAGACATGGACGCTATCTAGTGACCTGAGACGAAGACTAGACTCCTTCGGTACTGTGTCTATTTGGAAGATCCTTGGGTACCATTGGTTTGACTTTGTGTTGCTAATGGAGTCCCGAATGAGGCACATGACCTGCATTGTGAAGGAGTGTCAGGTACGGCACTACGGCCATGTGATATTATTCACCGAGGGTGATCCAGCTCGTAAGATCCTCATTGTCAAGGACCCATGTGGCTGGACCAGGCCAAGGGGATGCCCACGTAACACCTGGCTGTGGCAGATAGAGGGTGGGACTGGAATGCATGTCTGCCTGGGGAGTTTCCAACCAGGATCCAAGCTGTTTTGTTGTGTGGTGGGTGCAGGCTGTCCAACCTGACCTAAGTGGGAGGAGCAACAACACCTCAGTCACAAAGTGGTAGGCCACACAAAGTCACAGCGCAAGACCATCAAGTGCTGAAGAGCATAGTGCATAAAAATACATCACAACAGAGTTCCAGACAACTTCTGGAGGCAAGATCAGCACAAGAACTGAAATGGGTTTCCATGGCCTAAGATCTAAATACACAATGACAAGTATTGGCTGTTGTGGTGTAAAGCCCACCCCCCCACCATTAGACACTGGAGCAGTGATGGATAACATTTCTCGATATCTGGTGTGATATTTGGAGTGATGACAGCCATGTGAGGTGACACAAGTGTCTAGAAGTGAGCCGGTGGGATCAGCCAGGCTATCCATTTCTCATTTCCAGGCTATCCAGGAGTGAGAAGCCTGGAGCTCATGGTGACCTTGGGACCCCTGTGATTAACTCTGCAGTTCAGTGGCTGATGGGACGTTAAGGGTTTGGTTTACAAGTTGTGGGCCTGCAGTTCACACCCCTAACCTGTCTGACCCTTCAGTGAAAACCTGCGATCAGAGCAGTTGGACACCCGCATCTGTACATGTAAGAGAAAAGAACAATTAAGAGTTTAGTTCATATTGTATTTACTAAAACAGAAAATAAAGTTCAGTGACAGAACAGTACATGAATGTTATGAAAAATAAGTTTGTTATGTAACTTGAAGAATCTTTAAAAGTGAAAGTATAACAACTCAGACAATAACTCAGCAGCACAGACACACGCGTTTCGTGTCTTCAAAGTCGAATGTCCGACTCCGTCAGTCCTCCAGTTTGGTTTCACACTCCTAACTCTGACTTGACTTCGACTCCCAGTTACTTGAGACCTCAACTAGACATTTTCTACTGTAATTACATGTGAAGTGCTCTATGATATAAGGAGTGATGCTAGTCATTCTTTTAATTACATTCATTCAATTCTTATCTTAATTTCATTTACTGCTGGTGTGAGGGTCTCGAGCGGACCATTAAAAGCGTACCTGTTTATTGCTTAATATTTCAGCGTAAAGAAGATTTGTCCACAGTGCATCCCAGTTCCAAAGTTCAGTTAAGTTTCTGCCCTAAAGAGCAGCTTATCCCTGAGTATTTGAACCCTTGTTCGGGTGTTAGGTCAAGTTTTCTCATTTTATTTGTTCAGTTTTCAGGACCCTCATGCAGAATTGCCTGAGTCACCTCTCTCATTCATTACCAGTCTGTAGTTAAAGATTTTTGAAGGTGGTCTTTACTGGTGTGGCGGACAGCCAGGGTCCATGCCCGGCAGTGACGCCCCTTTGCTATATGTTCAGGGGGAGCCGCCATGGACTTTGCAGTACCTCCCCCTGGATGCTAGATGGCAGACCCTGGGTTGGAGCGGTGCCTCGGTTTCCCACAGGGCTCCATGGGAATTGGAGTTGGGTGCAGCCCTGTTGGGTCCCACAGGCGGCGTCAGAGGGTGCTTCATTGTTTACTAAAACAAAAATAAGTTATGAAGAACAGTATAATTATTGAAAAGTATGTACTTAAGAAATATATAAAATTTTAAAGTATAAGAACTAGTAAAAAGCTAGACAAAGACAAGCATTTTAAAAAGTCGAATTCGATTGCCATAACAGTATTTGGTTTTGCATTCTATGACTTGACTTCGACTCCCAGTTACTTGTAACTAAATACAGGTTCTAATTTTAGGATGTGTGTGTCTAGTACATGGTTGTCAATTCTTGTAATTACATTCATTCATTATCTTAATTTCATTACTGCGGTGTGAGTCTGAAAGCCCCTAACTTATCTCTTTATTGCTTAATATTTCACTGATGAAGGTTTTTCCTTTCATCATCCAGTTTAAGGCTTGACTTTTCCTAAAGGCTTTTATCCCGAGTATTTGCCTTTTTGTTATCAAGTTTCTATTTTGTCTTTTGTTTCAGGTTTTGTCATGCCTTGAACCTTTGGTTTTATCTGTGCACTGCTCCAGTTCAAAGTTTTTGAAGTGGTTTACTGGTGGGCGCAGCAGGGTCATCTCGCATGCGCCATGGCTGTTTAATGTTACATGGGTCCGCCATGGATTTGATTTCCTCCGTTGTGAGATGGCAAACCCTCCTACCATTATCTTCCTCCATAAACAGGTCCTTCAACCTGGAAGTTCCCTGGGTTCTAATGCGAGGAGGCGGACACCTTTTTGGGTGGGTACAATTACAACCCATGGCAGCCTGTCTAATCATTTATGTGAGTTTAAAGGCTTTATTGGCCAGCAACTATGAATATGATTAGTAGAACGGTACTTAATTTGTCACTTATTATTTTTGCTTTTAGAGGTCTCCAGTTTCTTGACTGGATTAGGAGGCGTGAGATGCAATAATTTCCTAAAGGCTTGTGTCATCCATTCAGTAAATGGACCCTTCCAGTATGACCATTCTGAACTTCGTAAACCTTAGCCACTTTTGTGGGGCGCTTAAGGCATGAATTATTCTATCCTTAACGACACTCCCAGTGAAGAATATAGATTATTTAAATGAAGTTAAAGATTTATTTGTATAATGTAATAAACATATTTTGCTGCATTTCATCTTAATAATGATATCGTCATCATATGTAAATACGCGCTTTATAAAGTGGCTCAGGTTGTGTGATATTATAACTGCAGTGTAAGTTTACAGTGAGGTGATTGTACTTATAAGTCCTAACAGTTCTACAAGGAGCAATTGATTGAGTGCGTTTATAGTTCTTGGGATTAAACTGTTTCTGAACCGCGAGGTCCGTACAGGAAAGTCTCTGAAGCGTTTTGCTGTGGCTGAGGTAACGTGTGCTTAATGCTGTATACCGATCATTTCTTCTTTCCGATCAGCTGCTGCTGTGATTCACACTCAGATACAGTGATATAAATACTCGAAGTTGTAGAGAGTAATATGGAAAAAAGATGATCCGCTGTGGCAACTCCTAACGGGAGGAGCTGAAAGAAGAAGAAGAAGGTGCAGTGAGAGTAACAACACTAAAGCAGTTCTGGTATTTGGAATACTATGGCTGTTCCCTGGACCATTATATTGTTACAAGTTAATTACAATCAGATGCATTACACTAATAAACAATATGCGGTTAGTTTCAGTGTATTTATAAAGCCGTGTCAGGAAAATAAAGAGTAACCACACAGGGACAGTAGCACTGCTTTGACGCTGGGTGCCACCAGTCTGCAAAACCGAGCGGAGAACTTGCGTCAAGGCATGAGGTACCGTGGAAAAGTGCGTGGTTTTACGCCAAGTGTAGGTTTTATACATCGTGATTTGAACGTGGAAAAGTTCTTACGCAACATTTCTATGCGTACGCACCGTTTATACATGAGGCCCCTGGTGCTTCCTGTTTGTGAGACATGGACGCTATCTAGTGACCTGAGACGAAGACTGGACTCTTTCGGTACTGTGTCTATTTGGAAGATCCTTGGGTACCGTTGGTTTGACTTTGTGTTGCTAATGGAGTCCCGAATGAGGCACATGACCTGCATTTTTAGGGAGTGTCAGTTACGGCACTACAGCCATGTGATATTATTCACCGAGGGTGATCCAGCTCGTAAGATCCTCATTGTCAAGGACCCATGTGGCTGGACCAGGCCAAGGGGATGCCCACGTAACACCTGGCTGTGGCAGATAGAGGGTGGGACTGGAATGCATGTCTGCCTGGGGAGTTTCCAACCAGGATCCAAGCTGTTTTGTTGTGTGGTGGGTGCAGGCTGTCCAACCTGACCTAAGTGGGAGGAGCAACAACACCTCAGTCACAAAGTGGTAGGCCACACAAAGTCACAGCGCAAGACCATCAAGTGCTGAAGAGCATAGTGCATAAAAATGCATCACAATCACACAGTTCCAGACAACTTCTGGAGGCAACATCAGCACAAGAACTGAAATGGGTTTCCATGGCCTAAGATCTAAATGCACAATGCCAAGTATTGGCTGTTGTGGTGTAAAGCCCACCACCCACCATTAGACTCTGGAGCAGTGATGGATCACACTTCTCGATATCTGGTGTGATATTTGGAGTGATGTGAGGTGACACGAGTGTCTAGAAGTGAGCCGGTGGGATCAGCCAGGCTATCCATTTCTCATTTCCAGGCTATCCAGGAGTGAGAAGCCTGGAGCTCATGGTGACCTTGGGACCCCTGTGATTAACTCTGCAGCTCAGTGGCTGATGGGACGTTAAGGGTTTGGTTTACAAGTTGTGGGCCTGCAGTTCACACCCCTAACCTGTCTGACCCTTCAGTGAAAACCTGCGATCAGAGCAGTTGGACACCCGCATCTGTGCATGTATGAGAAAAGAACAATTTAAGAGTTTAGTTCATATTGTATTTACTAAAACAGAAAATAAAGTTCAGTGACAGAACAGTACATGAATGTTATGAAAAATAAGTTTGTTATCTAACTTAAGAAATCTTTAAAAGTGAAAGTATAACAACACAAAGAACCCTCAGACAATAACTCAGCAGCACAGACACACGCGTTTCGTGTCTTCAAAGTCGAACGTCCGACTCCATCAGTCCTCCAGTTTGGTTTCACACTCCTAACTCTGACTTGACTTCGACTCCCAGTTACTTGAGACCTTAACTAGACATTGTCTACTGTAATTACATGTGAAGTGCTCTATGATATAAGGAGTGATGCTAGTCATTCTTTTAATTACATTCATTCAATTCTTATCTTAATTTCATTTACTGCTGGTGTGAGGGTCTCGAGCGGACCATTAAAAAGCATACCTGTTTATTGCTTAATATTTCAACGTAAAGAAGATTTGTCCACAGTGCATCCCAGTTCCAAAGTTCAGTTAAGTTTCTGCCCATAAGAGCAGCTTATCCCTGAGGTTTTGAACCCTTGTTCGGGGTGTTAGGTCAAGTTTTCTCATTTTATTTGTTCAGTTTTCAGGACCCTCATGCAGAATTGCCTGAGTCACCTCTCTCATTCATTACCAGTCTGTAGTTAAAGATTTTTGAAGGTGGTCTTTACTGGTGTGGCGGACAGCCAGGGTCCATGCCCGGCAGTGATGCCCCTTTGCTATATGTTCAGGGGGAGCCGCCATGGACTTTGCAGTACCTCCCCCTGGATGCTAGATGGAAGCCCACTGGGTTGGAGCGGTGCCTCGGTTTCCCACAGGGCTCCATGGGAGTTGGAGTTGGGTGCAGCCCTGTTGGGTCCCACAGGCGACATCAGAGGGTGCTGCAGCTGGGACTCCTGAGCCCTTATGGGCAGCGTATTCGCCACACCCGGAAGGGCAGCCAGAACTCGGCAGTCAACAACCTGGAGAACTTCTGGGTGGACTTTAAAAGAGGCCAGCAGCCACCACTCAATGTCCAGAGTCAGGAGGAGGAGGACTACGCTTGCCAGGAGGAGTGGTGGTGCAAAGAAAGGAAGAGTTTGTGTGCTTCACTCATGGGTTTTGAGAGTGCGTTGTGCCTGTGGGAAACGAGGAAGACATGCTGCACAGGTGAAGAAAAATAAAAGTTTCTTTGGCTTTTATACGAGCCTGTGGTGTGAGTGTGCGTCAGGTCAGGTGCCAATATTAGCGCCTTTGTTACACTGGTCACTGTGACACTTTTGTCTGGTCACTAGCGTGCATCGTTTCTCTTCCTTTATGTTCTCCCTTTCACCTTGTAACGCTCGACTGTGCTGCACACAATAAACTCCATTGCAGGCTCTCCGGCTCATCTCCCTTTCTTTTTCAGCTTTCAGAAAGAGCAGAGATCATCAGATATTGGTGAAAGTTCATTGGATTCATTTCTTGAAGCCAGCTAACAAGATGGTGCAGTTTACTTGCTTTCTCTGAGCTTCTCACCCTTCTTCTTGTGGGTTGAGACCAGCGTAGGACAAGCAGAAATACGATTTAGGGAGTGCAGACAAGAGAAGTGCAGTCCGAGTCCTCTGGAGAGCCTCTTCCTTTGAGTCCATTCCATAAAATGGTGGCTCATTCAGGACAAGGTGAAGTTCTGCAGCATGTCAGGTCCACTCGTGCACTCATCAGCCTCTCGTTTACAGTCCTCGACACTGACGTCTGAACACAAAGGAAAGCAGAAGAAACACAATAGAAAATCTGCTGCGTTCAGAGACAGAGTTAGCCGACTTGAAAGGTGATGGAGCGGTTTACACGCTTAAAGACACCTCATCAAAACGCCACTCTTCACATTTCTAGAGCGCAGAGTCATGTTGGACAATAACCGTGAGAACAGAACGTGATCAGGGCCCGTGGATGTCATTTAGTTCTCTCAAATAATTGTTTCCATTTTCAGATTTTTGGTGCTTTTTTCTGTGATTCAGATTTTATTTTCTGTTGCATAAAATTTACAGTATGATATGCTCAAAGAAAAATACAGCTGCATCATTATGTGTTTAGTAAATAAGATAATAAATAATAGAATAAAAATAATTGATTTAAACTGTTCACTTAAATTGCATGTAAAATAATTCAACAGAAGTGGACCACAATTAGTGTCGACCTTAGTTATCCTAAATATTTCACGTAAAGTATTAAATAAATGATTAACATAATGTAGCTAAAGTGTCCTTGTAAACGGCATGAACACACCACGGCCATCTTAGACTCACGCGTCTCCGCTGAATGGCCGACTCTCAAGTCATTTACGTTCTTTTTCATGAGGGGCTCTTGATTATCAGCTATCAGCTACTGGCATTTTCTGGTAATGCACCAGCATTACGATATTTCACTAAAAACGGACAAACTTTATTTTCTCAGGCGTAATATTAGATTAACCACAAATGGCAACAGACTCTGCCACAAAGTCAGGTCTGAAATCGGAGGTCCTCACTGTGCTGGTGGTTGTGGATTCTCCTGACCCTCGTCACTCTGCCTCCGCTCTTTGTTTGCCCGAGACTTAAGGTGGTCACTGCATTTGTACCTGCAGGTCCAGTCCATGATGTGTCTGAAAATTGAAAGTACTTGTTTTTAGAAAACACAAAATGTTCATTTCACAAAGTTTCTTCAGGACGGCAGTGGGATGTGTGGAGGTGAAGCAGCTGAGTCGTTGTTTTCTGTGTGTGAGAGTTAATTAAAAAAATAATTTTGCTTCTATAAACTTGTGTTTTGGTTGCTGCTAAGGAGCCGTGTGAGAATTTTTAAAGCTTTTTTCTCCTTTAGAAGAGTTTTTTGCTTTTTTTTTTGGCTGCATAGGAGTAAAAGCAGCTGGGGTGCGTTTGAAAAGTGACTTGTTACGTGTTCTTGTTATGTCGGGGAGGCAGGCCAGTAAACAGCAGTAACTGACACTGTCATCTGTAAGTAAATATCAAGTGTCGTCACAACGAACAGTTATCCATCAAGGCAAGGCTTCACGAGTGAAGATCTACGGAGGGTGCTGTCCACATCTACTGCAGGCTCTCTGATGGCTGAAGAGGTCAATTCAAGGTAGACAGGCCCAGCCACAGCAGTTACAAGGAATGTGGGTCCCTGGTTAGGTACTGCAGTATTGTGGTTTTTCTTGCTACTCCTTTTCACCTCAAGGCTGACCCGGTGGGCAATCTCAAAGGAGTAGACAGCCTGGTAAGTCACCAGACCTCTAGATTAGCAGCTACGGTGGACCACAGTAGAAGGTTGATGTAATAGATTCCAAAAGATTTCTTCAGAGAGTCTTTATATCTCTTCTTCAGTGTTCCTCTATCCTGGTGGCAAGTGGACAGTTCACCATACAGCAAATTTTTGGGCAAGCGATGATCCTCCAACCTGGAGACAGCATAACTGCATCTTCAACAGCATGGCTTCAATACTGGTAACTTCTGCCTACTCAAAGGCTTCAACATTGTTAATGAAGTCACTGCAATAGAAGTTGAGGATCATGCAGAGACAGCGCTAGTGAAAACACTCAAGGAGGCGCAGGTGGTGATGGTGAAAGACCAATGACTCAGAGTCATATAAAGGATGATAAACACAATGGCATTGTACACACTAATCTTGGTGCACTTCTTCAAGTGCTTGTCATTCCAGACTGTTTTGTACAGCCGACCACAGGTGCTGTTTGCCTTTGCCAGTGGATTGTAAATCTTCTTATCAATATTGGCATGTGAGGAGATGGTGCAACGCAGGTAGCTGGACTGATGGACCTTCATCAGCTCTGTCTCACCAATAGTGATAAGGAGGAGGGTGATATCCCATGTCCAAAGAGTTGCAAGGCCTGTGCGAAGTGGGGTGTTATGTGTTCCAGGGTTGGGTAAAAAGTGGGTGGGCAAGAAGGACAGCCTGAGCAGCACAGATAAGCTCTCAGATGAGCTGCTTAGTGTGGGCCTGAAGACGTCTCAAGTTCAACAAGAATCAATCAGTGCAGTGACAAATTTGGATGGCATCATCATCATCAAGGTTTTCAGCGGCCTGCTGGAGCATCATGCTAAAAAAAATATTGAAAAGAGTAAGAGTAAGAAAGTCTCCGCTCCTATTAGCAACATTTACAGAAGCCAGAGACAATCAAACTCTTCCTCAAAGCATTAATCACCGTTTTTCCTAAACAAAACAAGAATTTATTACAATGTGCATCATACAGACCAATTTCACTTTTGAATAATGATGTTAAAATACTCTCAAAAATCATAGCTAGAAGGAACTAAGTCAAACACCCCAGAAATATTATTATCATTGGATGCAGAAAAAGCATTTGAGATGATTGAATGGAAATACTTTTTCACTACATTGGAGAAATTTGGGTTTGGCCCGAACATTTGTGCATGGATCAAACTACTGTATACTAATCCAGAAGCTTCAGTTTGTATTAACAACATTTGTTCAGACTACTTTAAAACTAGAATGTGGTACCAGACAAGGATGCCCCTTGTCACCGCTGCTGTCTGCGATTTCCATTGAACCACTGGCAGTTCATTGTCGAAATACTGATCAGATAAAGGGGATTATCAGAGAGGGACTGCAACAGAAAATGTCTCTCTATGCAGATGCTATGGTACTGTAGATATCAGACCACAGAATACTGTACCTGCAGTCTTAACAGCACTCACAGAATTTCAAAAGATCTCTGGTCTCAGAATTAATCTGAATAAAAGTGTACTCTTTCCAGTGAATTCTCAAGCATATAATATTAGATTAGACACCCTACCTTTTATCACTGCAGAACAGTTTAAATACCTCGGGTAAACATCACAAGTAAACATAAAGCTCTTTATCAACAAAAGTTTGCCGTCTGCATGGAAAAATTAAACAAGACTTGCATAGATGGTCAACCCTTCATCTCACACTAGCTGGAAGAATTAACACTGTTAAGATGAATATTCTTCCTAAGCTCCTTTTTTATTTCAAAACATTCCAATATACATCAATAAATCATTTTTAAGCAATTAGATTCAACAATAACCTCATTTATTTGGAATTCAAAACATCCACGCATCAAAAGAGCGACCCTACAAAGACAAAAGGCAGAAGGCAGCATGGCTCTACCTAACTTCCAGTTTTATTACTGGGCAGCAAATATACAGGCGATAAGAACCTGGACACAAATAGAAGAACATACACAGGCTTGGACCGCAATAGAAGTAAAATCCTGCAGTACTTCTTTATATTCCCTGCTTTGTGCCCCAATAAATGTAAGTTATAGCTAATATACTAATAACCCAATTGTGCTCCACTCACTTAGAATCTGGAACCAATGTAGAAAGCATTTTAAGACGGAGAAGCTTCTATCTGTGGCACCTCTGCAAGAGAACCACCTCTTTCAACCTTCACAAACATATGCAGTTTTTAATATCTGGAAAAAATTTGAGATTAACTTGCTTAGAGATCTTTATATAGACAACATCTTTGCATCCTATGAACAATTACATTCCAAATTTAACATTCCAGCTACACATTTCTTTCACTATCTTCAAATTAGGAACTTTGTTAAACAGAACCTTCCAGATTTTCCTCATCTTGCACCCTCATCCATGCTGGAAAAAATATTGCTCAATCTCAAGGACTTAGACTCCATCTCTACAATATATAAAATCATTTTACAGTCCTCCCTTTCAAAGATCCAAGAGGACACTGGGAAAAAGATCTCTCAATTAATATATCAGAAAAGGAGTGGAAAGTAGCAATGCAGAGAATTCACTCAAGCTCCATATGCAAAGCATACAATTATACAACTCAAAATTATATATCGAGCACATCTGTCTCGACTAAAACTCTCCAAAATGTTTCCAGGGCATGATCCAACCTGCGAACGCTGCAACCAAGCCCCAGCCTCACTAGGTCACATGTTCTGGGCCTGCACCAAATTAACATTATTCTGGACAAAAATTTTTAATTACCTCTCAGACAGCCTTGGACTCACAATCCCTCCTAACCCATTAACAGCTGTGTTTGGGGTTCTTCCAGAGGGTCTTAAAGTGGAGAAAGACAAACAAATGTGATTGCATTCACTACACTCTTGGCACGCAGACTTATTCTGATAAACTGGAAGAGTCCAAACTCTCCTCTTTAAAGTCAGTGGGAAACCGATGTGTTATATTATTTGAAATTGGAAAAAATCAAATACTCAGTTAGAGGATCCGTACAGACTTTTTTCAAAACATGGCAGGATCTAATCAGTAATATTTTAAAATAAGCTCTTAAAGCACAGAGGAAGCAATTCTTTCTGTATTTCTTTGTCTTCTCCATTCATCTCTATTGGCTTATCAAACTTATTAATTTAGGTATGTTTACAAGCCTTAGGTTTCACTCCGTTGGCCATACTCTCTCTCAGGGGTGGCGATTGACTTGTTCTTAATTTTACTTTTTGTAAACATTGATTGATTTGTATGGAATGACTGCAATAAAATTAATAAAATTAAAAAAAAAAAAAACTTTAGGCACAAGGACACAGCCTGGCTTCACTCCGTTCTCAAGTACAAAAAGCTCTGAGAAATCATTGCTATGTCTGACTCATCTCCGCTGATCTTCATGACGCTATGGAATTTTGATGGACTCCCCAGACCAGGGCTATTTAATTACAAATTCAGTTGGGCCAGATTTTCAAACCAAGAAATTAGCTGGGCCAGACATTTTCAGAGGCCGGTAAGCAACTTTAATGATAAATTTGAAATCAACACAAATGAATGTATTTAAAAACAAGTCATGTTTATTCAGTGATTCCCTTTGAAGTTTAGTCACATTTGACAAAATGTATAAAAAACAACAAGCTGTAACTGAACAGAAGCTGAGGTAGTAACAATACTTTTTTCTACTTTTGAAATAAAAAAAGAAACACTTTTCTCACATCTCAAAGTGCATATAAATAAAAAAGTGTTGTAACATACCTATAAGACGAGCAGTAAGGGACACAGTCAGCACACGCAGTGACAGGCGATCTCTCTCTCGCTCTCACTCAGTCTCCTGTAGCAAGCCAAACAATACGCTAATGAGGCTCTCCGTCAAATTCAACACTTCTAAAGTCAGTTTCTGACAACCAAAAGTGACGACAGAACCTTAAGATACATCAACAGCTACGTGACGTGATGTTTCCAAAACGCACCATTTTAAAACTTGTCAGCTTACATGAGAGACAGAGAGCATCGAGAAGCGTCTTACCTGCAACAGCATCATCCAGCTTTTACGAGAAGTCTGCTGTTATGCTGCGTGTGAACCCTAATGGTGTTTCATTAATTAAAGCCCCCCCGCTACAACAGGCAAACAAGAAGTATAATACAAAAGATACACTGTCATATTAAACAAAATTCACACTATACAAAACAGAAGCATTTCAGTATTAAACAGTACATAGTTTTGAGAATGTTCACCAAAATAAAACTGACCTAGCTACACACACATGGTCCACCATTTTAGGATGGAGTGAGAAATGCCTAGCCGTCTGCACTACGCAGAGGACTCTGTACCTGATACTGTACATAGGGCTGTGAACCGCTTTTAGGGCTTCATAAACCCCTCTGTAGTCACCAGTGTCTGCACAGAGCTGAGTTTTCTCTTCAAGGTTGTCCCAGCACTCGTTTTGAATCTCTCAAAGCTTATGCTGAAGGCTGCTGCATACAAGGCGGAAGGCTGCTTTCTTTTCAGGAACAAGATGGTTGGGCAAGGTGAGTCTGGTGAGAGGATTTCTTCCTTGCAAGCAGTTCCTGACTCTGCGGGTTGATTTCATCAAATCAGTTTTTCTTCTTGTTTATAGAAAACCCAAAGACTTCTTCTGAGGACTGCAAAATGCCAGTTTTAAGATGTTTCCAGAGGGTTTCAGGAGAAGGATCCATACAGTAACTAGAGTCCACAAGCCTCAAGTGGAGGTTTGCCTGGAAGGCATCCTTCACTTTGGCTGACTCAGGGTTGCTGACCTGGAACTTCTTCCTTGGTGCGTCTCCTCCCTTTGGTTTAGGTTCGCAGTGAACAAGGCGATGGTCAATATGACGCTCTGCGCTGGGCATCACTTGAGTGTGTGAGACATCATGAAGGTCTCTCTAGTGCACCAACATGTAATCAATGAGGTGCCAGTGTTTTGACCAATGATGCTTCCAGGTTGTTTTCATGATTGGGACATGTCATGGCACTTAAAGAGTGGCTGTGCTATACAAACAAGAGAGGAGGACAGAGGGACCACCTCAGCACGCCATATGGATGTGTCTCCCTGTTAGGCCTGAGTTTGTACTGGTTAACCACAGGTGGGCTCACACCAAGAATGAGAAGGATCACCAATATCTATGATACTGTTGTTCACGTTTAACTGTCTGGAAGCCCAAATGTACAATATAAAGACAAACATGGCGGCGTAGAATACTGAACTGCTTCTGACTCTTAATTTCAAATACAAAACAACAGACAAACAGATGCTGCTCTTCTTTCCCATACATCACCGCCAGAACTAGTTTGATGTTTCAGCCTCACAGACCGCTATCATGCCCACCGCTAACGACCACAAAGCTTGTAGCACACAGGATGCTGACTCACCTGCGACTTGAAGACAGCACACAGACAGGCCTCCCCGACCGTGTAGTAACTACAGATGAACTCGAGATCATCAGACAGCCTCAGTGACAAGTCGCCTTGTGTCAGTTCAGATAAGAAGAGTTGTGTTCAGTCTTTGGATTGGGGGGCCTGATTTGTCCAATAATCCTGACCCCATGAATGTAGTTCAGCTGCCTTCTCCACTCATCACTCTTAACATTTTCACTCCTGCCATTTTCATGGGAACACAGACCAAAGAACGCTGCCCCAGCCTCCATGATACAATTTATTTCTTGTATTGCCCAACATCACACAAGGAAGCCTCAACTGGAATTTGACACTCTAAGAATTTGGCAATACAGAAAGAGACAACCAAGGTAGTTTGGCAGGCAATGGGTGTCAAGAAATGGGGTCAATAGAACAAACAAAACAGAACAGAATTCATCTTCTTCACAGAGCTTGATGGTCTGTCTCTTATGGCCACCTCAGAAATACAACACAACAGTACAAACTACAAGAACAGATGATGACACACAGAGGTAGGACATACGAGGATACATCAAAAGAAAAGTAGAAACCAATTAACATAACTGGAATGTCCATCAGCCAATTGTAGAACTATGGTCTGTTGACAATGGAGAGATGGAATCGTAGAAAAGAGGGTCAAAGACAATGCCAGGCACAGTCAGTGTCCTGCAGACCTAGCCAACCAGGTCAGTCACCCCAAAGCAGAGTCAGCGCTGGCCATCCAGTCTCATGAACAGGACCCTTCTATCTGTTGTTTCAAGTTCTCCTTCATCTGAGGTGACTTTTCTACAGGAAGGCAAGCATATCCTTCCAAAAGTGTGATTTTGCTTGACCCTCCTTTGATCTTCTTCTATCAGCAACCTAACTTAACTCAAACTTCTTGCCTGGAGCTGCACTTCATGTTGTACCAGGAGCTGCTGTGTTCCTTGCAGATCTGCCACCAACAGTAGCATTGCATCTGGACCTTCTGGTAAATGTATTATTGAAAACACGCTTCATGCCAGTCCACCAATCCTTGGAGCATATGTACACAGAACGTATCCATCCACCTACAGAGATGAAGAGGCGACCTGCAGACAATTACAGGACACGTGTTTGAGGTGTTAAGATCAAAGACTCCACAGCGCCTCACATCTCATAATTCTCGATCACAGGCATACAGATCTCTTGGTTTCTGGTTTCATGGGTTGCTGTTTGCAAAAAAATGGAAGCAGCCGCAGTCAGCTCATTGTAAGGTTTGCATGATGTACACACACACACACGCACACACACACATAGCCTTACCACGAATTGACTGACTGATCTTTTCATTTCTCTCTTTGTCTCCTCTAATAGCTGCAATCCTGCCACTGTCTCTCAGTTCCTTCATCTTCCTCAGCTTTACTTCTTCCTTCTCCTCCTAATCTGTTTACATCGTTTCAGTTACACGTGGATGAAGGCGGTACAGCCAAGACCTTGTGCCTCCATTTCTGCATTTACACAGTGTGAAAGAAAGGCCTTGCGACAACACGCTCATAAAGGTTTGGGGTGTGAGCCCCATGTACTGTGAGGTCCAAAGTAGCCTTTCCCGGCTTATTGCATTCAAAAAGAATCACAAAGAGGACAACTTTGCAGTGAGGGAGAGGTTTTTTATAGTGAATCTCGCAGGAAATTGAATGCAATTGAATAAAGAGGGAATGCTGGGAAGAAGGTCGAGTGGAAATGACGTGGAACGTTGAGGTCGGAAGTGCAGTCGTCAGGTGAGGTCGGAAGTAAAGGCTCTGTGATTGTGTGTGTGAGATCATCTGCCAGTCTTCAAACGGTGCGTTTTATTCTTCAGTTTTTCTGTTGAACGAGAGAGAGAGACATTATTGTCCTGTCCAAAACTCACTTTCTTTGTGTTATCCCGTGTCATTGAGCCCATTAGCTGCTTCCCAAGTGCGCGTCTGTGACGACGGCCAGGGCCTGATATCTGAATCAGAATTAATAAAGATGTCCTGACAGCCCTACATGATCCCACAAACTCCGGGCCTTTGTAGTTGTAAATAAAATGGATCAGTGCTGAATGAAACAGAGGCTCAGACCAAAGTATTTGTCCAAGAACGTTTGGATCTTTATTCACTGTGCCAGAAACTGAATCCAGAGTCACACACTTCAACAAAAGTTCTGTCACAGAATATAAAAATATACAACAGTAAAAAAATAAATGATGGTGAATATTTACAATACGTACATTGACTGAAAATACAGGGGATGACAAAACAGCAAAGACAGCAATCAAATAATTCTTCTTTCTACGCCTTCAGACATGAGACAAAAATCAAGAATGATATTCGAAACCAAAAGTGAAAAATAAACTGGCACAAGCACAAAACACTGGAAAACATCCTGAAATATCCGTTTTTCCAGAATACTTCCCAGAGACTCTAACGCGGTCACTCACAGGTCTTTGTCTCTCCAACACCGCATGGTCAAATGACGACTCCTGGTGAGCATCCATCAGTCTTATAGGCTGGGTCCCATTCATCTGACCAATCTCTTACTACGCTGGTCTAGCATACCCAATGGTGACGCACTGTGACTTCTATAACACGTATCCTCTCTTTGGTGGAAGAGTCCCCCTATGTTTTGGTGTCTTCCTGTCACAGGCACACAGCTGCTGGTAAGCTCATGTGTGTGAGCCTCCTTTCATGGTGGAGTGGTGGCTCTGAGGCTAAGGATCTGCACTGGTATCCCAAGGTTGCCGGCTGCCACTGCCAAAAGAGATCCTACTCTGCTGGGCACTTCAGCAAGGCCCTTAACCTCCAATTGCTCCAGGGGCCCTGCGCTGTACAGTACAATGGCTGACCCTGTGTGTGCTCTGACCCCAAGAGGTATGCGAAAACCAACAAATTCCTAATATGAGAATTTGTATAAGGCAAAATAAACAGCAAAAAAAAATTTTGAATTTGTTTTCTCTCCCTCTGTGATCTCATCTGTCCCACAGCTCCCTGCATGACCAGCTTCAGACTCTCCTTCTCAGCAGGCATGAAGTAACGCCAGGATGTCAATGTGTATCCAGATTTTACATGTTCATCTTGTCCTGGGTATGACATTAAACTGCATACGGCCCTGCAAGTGGCCCTCCAACTTACAGGAAAATCATGGGGTTTGGTGGCAGGTCTGGCACTCCAGCAAGGTTGAAGGCCCAGGTCTTTAGAGTCCTGGTGCTTCCTGTCTTGCTATATGATTGTGAGACATGGACGCCATCCAGTGACCTGAGATGTAGACTGGACTCCTTCAGTACTGTGTCTCTGTTGAGAATCCTTGGGTACCGCTGGTCTGACCTTGTGTTGAAGGCATTGTGTAAAAGCATCAGTTACAGCACTACGGGCATGTGGCGCAATTCCCTCGGGTGATCCGGCTTACAGGATCCTCAATGTTGACTACCCGAGTGGCTGGACACCCACGTAACACCTGGCTGTGGCAGTTATATGGCAATTTTCAGAGGGTGGGACTGGTCTGCGTGTCTCCCAGGGGGGTTTGCCAACTAGGGTCCTGAGCTGTTTCGTCGTGTGGCTGGTGTGGCAATGCACTGTACCAGTTCATGCTCCCCGGCCTGACCTGACCTCATCTTACATGAAATGCATGCCTTGCTCATGTACTGTGACATGGTGATGCATGTAAGGTGTAAATGTCAATGACACCATAGCTGATGCTATTCACCTTTCTGTGCTTTAGAAGCAAAGCTCATTTACTAAACCTGTCAGTGCAGAATGGTTATGGAATTACTGTATATGACTCCCATGGCTTCCTTAATCTCCATTCAGACAAGAATGTGAATCGACAACAGGAGTTCAGAGTGGTGGGAATGAACTGTTAAGAGGTTTGATAATCCCAATAGCTGGAAAACTCTAGAAGAAAGTCAATAAATTATAATATCAATGCAAACATCTCTCCCCAACCCTTTGTCACCCTGTAATGTGTCACATGTCACATAAAATGTCACCTCTATGAGAGGAAATCTGCTCTGACTGGTTTAGCTAAGACTGGAGAGAATTCAATACCACATAAAAAAGTGGTTCACACCCAGACCTAAAAAATCAGGTAACACTTAGTTTTTGGGTGCTATCACCAAATCCAACAGATAAACTAGAACTGGCTCCCATCGGAATGGTAGTTAATGATGAGCGAGCACCAAAGTGTTCGGGTGTTCGGGTGTTCGGTCTGAACACATCGCAATGTTCACCTGAGTATAATGTAAGTCAATGGGAGACAACTTCAGAGCAGGGGGTGCCTGGTCCATTGGAATAGGTCAGAAAGTGACAGAAACACCACCCAAATGGACCGAGAACAGCATGGGGACGATGTCTGGATGCATCTTGGACTCCCAAGTTGCTGCTGGGAACCAGTTCAATCAATCAATCAATCAACATTTATTTATATAGCACATTTTCATACAAAAAAAATGTAGCTAAACGTGCTTTACAAAATGAAGAATAGAAAAATAAAAGACACAGTTATAAAATAAAATTAATTAACATAGAATAAGTAAGGTCCGAGTTGTACACCACTTTTACAGACTGACAAAAACACGCCCAAAACCCCCCAAAAAAATCAATTTTACAGGAAAAGTGACGCTCTAAAACATTACATGCCAGTGCCTGCAGGTGAGCTGAGGCTCTAAAACATTAGATGCGAGTGCACACTGTTCAACGCACCCTATAAAAAAATTATTTATCTGCCCCTTGATTGGCTGTCTCCAACCCGCGAAATGTGCAGGGTGGAGACTCGAAAGATGGCGCACAAGCACATTGTGGTGCTCGTTTGAGTAGCGCCATGTTCCGATCATAGCGATGCTCAAGCAGAACACATGTTCGGCTGAGCATGCTCGCTCATCACTAATGGTAGTGTAAAGTGACTTTTTCTTTTCTTTCCAGCCAAGGGATTAGGAAAGAACTCCAAATAAGGATTTTGAGTGGCATTTTCATTTTGACAATTCGTCCTTTAGGCCTCTGTTTTATGGTATTGTTAGATCACCTGTGACATGTACCTAACCAACTAAACTCTTACGTTCTTTTCTTAATAGGTAACAGGAAGAAATGTCCAACACCATCCTGCCAGGTGTCATACGCCTGTTATCTGTGTGTAAGAACCAATCTTAGAAAGTGAAAGCTTTGAGTTAGTGTTGGTTTAGTCATAGCCATAGACAGTGGTACAGCCTTTTAATCCCTGTAAGTTAATAAGAGACAGAACATTCTTGCTATAACTAAGACACAGCGTGACAATCGATTCTGTGGTTGTTGAGAGCAGGTCCCAGTACACAGGGACTTAAAAGACGCATTTTCAACATAGAAATAGGATAGGCATACAGTTTTTTGAAATGGTTGAGAAATTATTAAAAATGGTTTAACAAACTTAAAGAAATGAAGCAACAATTGTAAGCTTTAAACAGAACTTTTCTTTTTTTGCAGTATCAATTTTCAATTTTTTGTGTGAACCATTTTACTTTGAACTTTTACTAAACATTTAAAAACAAAGATAATTTGTCTGTGGAATCATTTCAATGCATCAGGCTTTTGCTGAATCCCATTTTGTATGCTAGAGCTGCTGAACTTTGGTCATTTTGGGAAAAGCAGCTGCACTGTGACTTGTTAGCTGTCTGACTGTCTGCATTGCACCATGGGTATTTAAGCCTCTGGACCTCTATGGGATGTGTTTGATGATCTTTTATATTCACTCCTTTACTTCAACCCAGTTCAGCACCAACAGAGGACTTCACAAAGCACGTCCTTAAGGGAGAATCATACCAGTCAGCAATGTTACTAATTAATAGTCAGACAGAGACACTGAGTTTAAGTTTTACTTAAAAATTATATATACAGTATTTCAATAATGACCAATAGCAGAAAATATAAGAAATACCAAGAATTATACAACTTGGGTGAGTTCATGCGTTCTTCATTAAATAACACATTAAAGATAGCTTGTCTTAATATAGAAGTATCACAAATAAGGTAAGTGAGTTGGAGTTGTATGTAGCAAAGCATAATTATGATATTATAGCAATAACGGATACCTGGCTAAATAACAAAGATGAGGATGAGTGTAACATAGAGGGATACACATTATTAGGAAGGACAGACAGAACAGACAAGGAGGTGGGGTTGCTGTTTATGCCAAACAGGATTTAAATGTAAGTCCTCTTCAGTTGGATGATGAGCCCCATCTTAGTGAGGACGTGTGGCTTCACTTGGAAATATTAGGGAAAGAGGTCTTATTTCAGGAGTGTGTTAGAGACCACCCAATTCAGACAGTAATTTGAACACATCTTTTTAATAATATCAAAAAGGCAAGTTTACAGGGGGATATTATAGTCATGGGGGACTTTAATTATCCAAATATTAACTGGGATAACCTTACAGATGGAGGAGCACAAGAGAGGAGTTTTTAGAAGTAATCAGCGACTGTTTGTTAACACAGCATGTTAAAGAGCCAACACGGGGTGAAGCCTGTCTGGATTTAGTATTCTGTAATAATCAGGATAGAATTGAGGGTGTAGAGGTGATTGGACCACTAGGGTCACGTGACCAGAATGTAATACAATTCTCAGTATTTGTAAGAGTGCAGATGCAAAGACTAAAATTGTTAAGTTGAACTTTGGTAGGCTAATTTTGAGCAGATCAGTACTCCAGATGAGTCCTCCCCAGTGTGTTATAAAGGTGGAGCAGAACCTCCTATGACTTGAACTGCACACATCAGGGCGCTATATAACCTCACTTTCTGTTAACGTTCTTCATGGGTTCTCTACACTGCCTGCATGTGCACAATGATAAGTCCACTATGACCCTCAGGTCCTTCTCATAAGTGCACTTTTAAGTTGCCCCACTCATATTGTGTTTAAATTCCAATCATTTGGATAAAACATGGCTTTCTTTTGTGGAACTAAACTCTTCTTTATATTTTCCTTGTGACCCACTTCTAATTGTTTTATTGATAATAAATTATGGCAGACAGCCGGCGTACTTGCCCGGCTGGTCCACCTGTATAATAGGAGGGCTGTGGGAGAGAGTGTGCTCAGGGCTTTACAGGGCAGCCCCCTGGATTCCCACAATGCATGATGGGAGTTTTATTTTGCTACAGCCCTGTTTGGTTTCGTGGGTGCTGCCTGGGTGTGAGCCTGCAGAGTCCTACTTCTGTATGTCGGGCTTCCTCCGCACCCCCTGCAGTACTCCCAGGAACAGCATAAAAGGAGTCAGCAGTCACTACTCTGGGATCGAGAGTTAGGAGGTCGTAGACAACACTTTCTGAAGATGTAGAAGAGAAGGAAAGAGAGAGAAAGAAGATAGAAAGGACTGTGTAGTTATTGTTCTTGTGCTCAGTACTGTGCTGCTGTGGGAAGTGAAAGAAAATCTCTTCTCTAAGTATACGAATCGTGAGCTGTGCTGGAACTTGTGTCCTGGTGTCTCCGTCTGTTGTGTTCTGGTGGCTGGAGCGCCCACTGCAGGCCACAAAATGAAACTTCTGGAATTTCAACAATTACCCACCTGCAATAACTTGTTCATTGGGCTGTAAACATTGTCTCTAAAAATGTGTTTATGTTCAGTGGGCTAATTTCTCAATTAGTCAAGTATATTTTATTATTTTTCTGTTCAAATCAAACTTTATTTATACACGCAGTACAGTATGTACTGAAATGTGATCTTTCAGAAACATAATCCTAACCCTAATCCTAACCCTTAACCCGAAATGCTTTATTGCAGAACACTAAGAAGAAGAATACAGTATTAAAAGACAAGAAATTGTAAAAGTCAATCTGCACAATGGTGTCATAAACTACATTACTAAATGAAGGCTGTATATATGCACGGACGTCAGAAGCAAGCCACAAGCTGTGCCGAAAGCACATGCGCACAGCGCCTCAGCGCCTCAGAGTCAAACCCAGCAGCTTCTCAGAGCCAGTAGGTGGTGCCCAAACAACACAACACAACCTGGAAAACAAAAACTTTCCCAGGACACTCCCACCCTCCATGATTTTTCATCCCCCCAAAGCTCGGAGGGTACAGAAAGCGATTGCCATTCATGGATTTGCAATTCTTTAGAGAATCGGGGGTTTATAAATAACATGAGAATTCACAATAGGGAATCATGTGGCTCTGGCACTGTCCTCATTCAAGATGTGGCATGGACTGTGGTCAGAAGCTCCTTGGCGTCTCTCAGCTGGACTTCAGTCTGCCGTAGCGTTTAGCTGAGTGCAGTACAGAGAAGAGGCCATTATTGGGATGGCTGGTATCTTTGATAATCTTCTTCTTCCTGGTCAAACATTGTTTGGTGTAGATGTTCTGTAAATTGGAGAAGGCTCATCCAGTGATGTGTTCAGGTGACTGCACTTCTCTCGATCCAGCTTTGAGGTTTCCAGCCCAGGCGGTGATACTTCCTGCCAGGACACTTTCAACTGGTTATATGTAGACGTTCTTTAGTATCTGGGAGGGCCGCCTGAAATCCCTGAAGTGTCTAAGGTGGTAAAGACTTTGTTGGGACTGTATCTGTCAAGGTGTCAACGTGCTTGGTCGAGGTCTGATTCCCTGTGATCTGAAACTGGCCATACTGTCAACCTGAGTGCTGTTAATCTTGCTGTACTTTAAATAATGTTATTGAATTTTGAATGTTCTGACTGACTTTGTGTACTCTGCACTTGTCAATTAGCGCTTGGTCACCTGGACCTACTTTTATTGAGATTGTCACCTCTGAGTTTGTAGATCTGATCATGTCGCCCTTGGTGTTTTTTCTTTTTCAGATGAAGTGCATGGAGACCATTTGTTACCGCAATGTGAAAAAAAAGTGCAGCCTTTACAGAGCAAGCAACGCTGCTAACCCTTCAGGGGCTGGAAGGACATCCTTCTTGCACGCACTACAAAACCACCAAAGAAAAACTTTCCATTGGCAGGTGGGTCACATTCATCAGTCACATGAAAAAAATGTAGAAAATGTTAAGAGCTTATAATCTGGTCTTAAATATTACTAAGCCAATAGAATTATGAAATAAAATAATATTTAATTCATCACGCGACTTAGTAATTGAACAAGGCCTATAGAACTGTTGCCTTGGACAGGATGTTAGTCCATCCTGAATCTGGTAAACTCTGATCCTGCTCAAACCCACAAACACTCCATCTCTTTAGCACACAGGAAGCATTATGTCATTGTGCCCGACAATCCTATCCACTTAATTCTTCTAAAAAAACATCACATCGAGTTTTAAAAGTCTACTTGGTCTCTTACCCCAAGTGTCTGTGGTTCTCTGTGTAAAGAAAAACTTCCTAATGTTTGTGTGAAATTTACCTTCACAAGTTAAAGTTTAAAGTCACCATCTCAATCCACTGTACTAATTCCCTTCATAATTTTAAACACTTCAATCATGTCACCTCTTAATCTTCCTTTGCTTAAACTGTAAAGGCTCAGCTCTTTGAATCTTTCCTTAGAACTCATCCCCTGTAGCCCTATAATCGGGCTGAGTCGTCTTCTCTGGACCTTCTCTTGTGCAGCTGTGTCTTTATGGAGACCCTAACTGCACCCAGGACTCCAGATGAGGCCTCACCAGTGAGTTTTAAAGCTTGAGCAGAACCTCCTGTGACTTGTACTCCACACATCAAGGCGCTATATAACCTGACATTCTGTTAGCCTTCTTCTTAATGGCTTCTGAACACTGTTTGGTTATTGACCAGTACACTACATTTTCTAGGTATTTCTCATTAGGTGTTCTGCCCATCTGTTGTGATCCCCCCAAATCAAAATCTTTAGAAAAAGGAGATTCACATCTCTAAAAGATCCACAACAGGTTTGACCTTCTCCCTTCATAGGTCTGAATGCTCTGAATAGGCCTCACCTCTTGCAGTCCAGCCCTAAACTGAAATGGCAGGCTTTTGGCTTGCACACACCCAAAACTGTAGTACGGCTTTTAAATAGGTCAAGGACACATAAATAGTGTTCCTTGATATATAAAAAAACATTTTAGGATGACAAAAATATCATAGAAAAGTAAGGTGAGAACAAAAAGAAGGAGTCTGCCTTAATGGGAAAAAATTGCAAAAATAAACTCACAAAAAATCATAAATCACAAAAACTGCTCCTTTAGAGATCACAAGGGTCAAAAGCCATGTGATCCAAATATCAACAGAATCACAAAGAAAACACACAACACTAAAGTTGCAGGTGTCACTTGCATTGTCACTTCTCAATTTATACTTTAGAGACAGCCATGCATTTGTATAATCAGGTGGTCCGGCACCCTTAGGCTCTACATAAAGGGGACAAGAGACAGAAAATGAATAGAAATCTATTACATGTATTGCTAATAATCTATACTAATAAAAGGCAAAGCCCTCACTGACTCACTCACTCACTCATCACTAATTCTCCAACTTCCCATGTAGGTAGAAAGCTGAAATGTGGCAGGCTTATTCCTTACAGCTTACTTACAAAAATTTAAGCAGGTTTCATTTCGAAATTCTACACGTAACAGTCATAACGGTCGATAACGGTCGACAATGTCCGACAATGTCCGCCATGTTGAACTTTCTTATTTATGGCTCCATCTTCACGAAATGTGGTAGGCAGCTTCCCTGCGCTAACCGAAACCGATGTATTGACTTATTTCAGTGGTATGATGCCACTGTTGGCCGCCATATTGAACTTTCCAACATCACTAATTTTTCAACTTCCCATGCAGGTAGAAGGCTGAAATTTGGCAGCTCATTCCTTACAGCTTATTTACAAAAGTTAAGCAGGTTTCATTTTGAAATTCTACACGTAACGGTCATAACGGTTGACAACGTCCGCCATGTTGAACTTTCTTATTTATGGCCCCATCTTCACGAAATTTGGTAGGTGGCTTCCCTGCGCTAACCAAAACCGATGTACGTGGTATGACGCCACTGTCGGCCGCCATATTGAAGTTTCCAATGTCACTAATTCTCCAACTTCCTGTGTAGGTAGAAGGCTGAAATTTGGTACTTATTTCGGTGGTATGATGCCACTGTCGGCCGCCATATTGAACTTTTCAACGGTCTTTGTTACTTATGGGCCCATTTTCAAGAAATTTGGTACGCTGGGTTCCCAACGCTAACTGAATCCTACTTACATACATATATTCGCCCATAGCCTGCAGCTCGGTCATCGCGGTGAGGCGGCGCTAGTCCCCATCCCAACGCCTCCCACGTTGTTGGCTGCCTGCCTATATAAGACCGTCCGTCGCTCCAGTCTCTACATTCCCTTCCTTGCTTCGCCACGGGATTCACGCCTCCCCTACTGATAACTGCAGCCTTTTATTTAATCCACGCTTCCACTGTTTTATTGTTCAATTATTACGATTATAGTTATTGTGTAGGTATTTTAGACTTACTTTACATTGCTCAGGTACTCATTTCCTTTATCATTCCAACCGCCCCATTAACATGTCTATCGAGGTGATCACCATCGATCAAAGAACTGTCACTTACCGAGTGGTTTCCATGCCCGGAGATACCACCTGCCTTTTCCATTCTCTTTGTTACATATTGCACGGCCATATCAGGCTCACTGTTGATATCCATTGTGTCTTATGTATTGAATGACTGGGACAGGTTCAAGGTGTGGACTGATGACGGTACAGGAGATAATTAGACTACACAGGAGCACTAGAAGAGTGAAATGCTTAAGCCCTTCACCTATGGTTCTGCATGTGAGTTGATGGCTGCCGCTGAATTGTTCGGGTTGTCGCTTTCAAGTGTACCGAAATGGCCAAATATTTTACACCTTTCGACAACCGCCAATGCCTCTTAAACATCTTAGATTGACAGGTGACGATTTCAGTGGTGGACACTTTGATGTTTATGAATGTTTAAACTCTCAAAAGCTGGATGTGAAGTTATTGATGAAACCGGTTGTGTGCTTACAACGCTTGACAGATACCAATGTCACTTCAACACAAGTCCTACAAATACTGTCGTAATTGAAACAAACCATGAAACTCAAACCGATTATGACAGCAGCAATCCAAGCTGTGAGATTTGAGACAAGATTACTGTTCACATGGCCGACTGTACGTTACATGCTCAAGAGTAAGCTCAGCGCACAGCTTGGTCATGTTACAACCGGAGGGCCGAACTGATAATGTGGTATACAAAGAGATCCTTAACAAATAATTATTGGCATATTTTCCCTCAGTTTAAAAAGGTTTAATTTTCTTCTTAATAAAAATTTTAAGGCAGTATTTCACCGCCAAGTAAGCGGTATTTGCTAGTATATACGGTAATAATTAGTAAGCAACACCATATTGCATAAATACAACACAGACAGAACACAAACAGTATTAATAACATAATATGAAAAATAATTTATAAAAATGACAAAAAGATTAAATAAATAAAGAATAAACTTGAGCCTGGTTAGAAGCTCTGGCTAAACCATGACATCATCTTCTAGTCAAATCTTATGTCAAATCTTAACACACACACACCTGCACACACACACACACACACACACACACACACACACACACCTGCACACACGCACACCCACAGACACAGTGAGGAGGTGTGTGTGTGTGTGTAAGATTTGACTAATGAGGTCCATAGATCTGAGGTCTGCTGACTCTGATAACCGCTGTGCTGATCATCTCTTATATCATATCTGTAATCGTCTTTTCCTTCCTGGTGGTCTTCAACAAAGAAAGCTGAAATCCCCGTCATTGCCAATTTAGTCAGAATGAAGCTAACACTCATCTTTATTGTGCTGCTTGACGCCACCTGTAAGTACTCGGTGCTTGTCTTTGATTCTTCTGCTAAATGTTTTCTTCCCCTTCTTGTTACTCTCTGTCCCTGTTTTATTGGTCACTCCTGCATTATCAGATATTTTTTTCTTTTCTCTACAGGTGTCGTCCCAAAGCTCATCTCTCTAGGATCCTCAGAAGAGATCGAATGTGACCCTTAGATGTCAGTCAGATCACCTGGTACCGCAGTACCCTGAGAGTCCCCGGTGCCCCTTGGGACTCATAACAACAAGTCAGTTCTGCCACCCACCATTTTTGTTGACCCCCCTCATGTTGTAATGACCTATTCCAACAAAACTGGGATTCTGATTTTAATCCTTGAAAATGTTACCAAAATGGATGCTGCAACATATTATTGTGTGAAGAAAGAAAACCAGATGTCAGTGTTTGGAAAAGGCGTCACGCTGACTTTTGAGGGTACGTACAGTAAGTGAACCGGCCATTCAGTCAATGCTCTTTTAGTTTATTGATGAACATTTAACTAATAAGTATATTTTAATAAGACAATAGTCAGGCTACAACAACAACATTTATTTCTATAGCACATTTTCATACAAATAATGGAGCTCAAAGTGATTTACATGATGAAGAAAAGAGAAATAAAAGACAAAGTAAGAATTAGAATAAAACAACACTAATTAACATAGAATAAGAGTAAGGTGGTCCGATGGCCAGGGAGGACAGAAAAAAAAAAAAAACTCCAGACACCTGAGAGAAAAAAATAAAATCTGCCAGGGGTCCAGACCATGAGACCACCCAGCCCCCTCTGGGCACGGTACACTGCCATTCAGAAGGTGGTCTCTGGTGCGGGTTATGACATTGTAATTCAACAAGATAAGGATTTCTTGTATAGAATGTGCCTGGTGCTCTCAGATCAGTCTAGCATACGTATCTCTCATTGATCAGTACAAAAATGTACTTGTAATTGTAGTATTGAGCTCAGAAACAAAACTCCAGTAAGCAAAACTAACCACCCAGTCCCTTACTGGTCACCTTTCTGGCCTTTTGTCAGGATGTCTGAATTGTATGTCTGTCTGCCTGGTTGTACACTTGCAGTGAAAGGTCCATGATGACAGCTACGCTCTTCAGTCCCTAGTGGGCCTTATCAGCAGATACAGATGGGAACGCCTCATCGATATGTGACTTTGCTTGAGTTTCCGATTGGTACACGTTGTGTCACTGATCTGGATTTTAATGGCTTTAAACAGTTGTAGTGCTCACATTGTCTGTTGACCGAGGCCAACTACAGACTTCCACGTTGGCATGCCACTACCGAGTGAAGAAGCATTAATTGATGGGCTGCAGTCACCGTGAGGGTCAGCCATAAATAGGGGGAGGATATAAAACTAAGGGATGAATGCTAAGGGGAGAGAAAATGAAGAAAAGCAACAAACAACAAACACAGCATAAAGAGAAAAGACGCAACTTGGAAAGGCAGTCAGGAGTGGAAATAAGAAGTGAAAAAATTAGGAAAGGGGCAAAACAGGACACATCTCCTCGAGAGTTACAGGCCTTCAGCAACAGCAGGGGAAACAGGGGTCTCGGGGCAAGCACTGTGCAGGTACTGAATGGAGGTGTAAGAGGGAATGAAAGTTTAACTTTGGGGGGGCACAGTCAGATCTGGTGAGGGACAGCAGAGGAGACATGATGTAGAACTGTGGGCTCGAGCAACAAGACGCGACGATGGAGCGGATGGAGTGATCAAGGAGTCGCCACGGTATCGCCTGTCATGTGGCCATGGAGGTGACACAGCTACTGTACGCCCACAGCTTGAGTGCCGAGGCGTGTTGGGTGACAAATTACTGCTCTGGAGAAAGGGCTGTGAATTCCTGTTAATCTGACTTGTTTTAACTGCGGTTTATCGATTTATTGAATATTTATTACACTCCTGAAGACTTTCTTCATGACAGCCTGAATTTGCACAGTGATGCGTATTGTTAAATTAATGAGCACTTTGGCACCTTGAACTTCTGTCATTGTCTCCTCACTTGCTGCTGGTCCACCTCGTCCCCACAGTCTATTGGGGTCTATACAACACCTGATTGTTTGGTATACTCCAGCATGGTGACCCCTGACACCAATGGAAGAAGCAAGATGGTTAAAGAGATTGTTCATTTGTACAATAGCTTCTTTTAAACCATAATCCATCATTTCATCTGCATCAGGATGATTTCAAAAAACTAGAGACTCGTTCATCTGGTGCAGTTTTTCCAGATTGTGGTGCGATTTCCCTGAGAGTCTGGTTTGTTTAGGGAGATGTAAACACACCGATTGCAGTCTGGTGTGGAGCAAAAGAACTGTACTGAGACCCTTTCAGAAAGGTGGTCTTGGTGCAGTATCAAGAAAACCCTGGAGCAGTTTGCATGAGGTTTGAATGTAATCTAACACTGGACCGACATAACTACTGGAAATACTGGGCATTATGGGGGAAATTGTGGGTGGTAGACACAGCAGGCATCTGCTGTCAGTTATTAGGGAATCTCATTTACAGCATGAGTCAAGAACTAACACAGAGCAATAAAAACATCAATCCATCCATTTTTCAACCCACTGAATCTGAACACAGGGGTCTGCTGGAGCCAATCACCAAGCCCAGGCAGGGTGCCAACCCACCACAGAAAGTAACACTTCCTCCCCAGGAGGTGAATCAAACTCAGGTCTCTGAGACACGACAAGCCCACTGCATTTAGAGTCAGCAACTCTTACCGCTATATGCTACAGAACCTGTTCAATGAAAGTGTAAAATAAATACACACATAGGTACAAATGTGACATATAAAACAACTTGCACAATTACCAGGAAATCAGACAGCCATTGAGAGAGGACAAACAAAAGTGTAAATTCAGAGGTAGACAGCAGTGAAGAGCTGTGTCCTGTGACACCAATGGTACACCACCAAAGTGATGCGCACTGGTGGGCCGTCCTCTGAATGTGGTTACTTTTTGGACACAATACAAATATGGAGGCACTCTAACTTTGACGTATGCAGTGAATGTTGATCAGACATTTAAGTGAATCAGTAGGGCATATGAGAACATGAGGGCAAACCATTAAGAAGAATAATAGGGGCTACAAGACATTTGGAAAGGAATATAGCAGATAAGGTGAAATAAAACCCCAAGAGATTCTTTTAAATAGTAAAAGAACAGCCAAGGAGGAGGTCAAGTGCATCAAGAATAGTAAAGGGGGATTAAAAGATACAGACAGTGAAATAACGGATGTCCTAAACTTACATTTTCACAAGTGAGCAAGTGGATAATCTCAGAGCAGTAACAGGGACTACTAGATGATAGATAGATAGATAGATAGATAGATAGATAGATAGATAGATAGATAGATAGATAGATAGATAGATAGATAGATAGATAGATAGATACTTTATTAATCCCAAGGGAAATTCTACTGGTACTGAGGGATTTGGAAATTGTAAAGAGAGAGAAGTGCTGCTCAGATTAAATAAGATGAAATCAAACAAATCACCAGGACCAGATAATATTTATCCTCGTGTTCTTAAGGAGGCTAGTGAGTACATATATAAACCCTTGACACATATTTTTAGGAAGTCACTGTGCACTGGAGAAATTCCAAAGGACCGAAATGGCAAATATCATCCTGTTATAATCCAAGCAACTATAAGCCAGTAAGCTTAACGTTAAAACACAAAAAATTAATGGAAGGAATTATTAAGGATAAGATTGAGCAACACCTGGCAAGGACAGGAGTATTACTGAAGAGTCAGCTTGATTTCAAGAGAGGGAGGTCGTGTTTTACTAACATGCTGGAATTCTATGAGGAGTCAACAAAAGGATACGATCAAAGTGGAGCTCATGAGATTATTTATCTGGACTTTCAGAAAGCATTTGATAAGGTGCCACGTGAGAGGTTGGGCATCAAGTTAAAAGAAGTGGGAGTTCAGGGTGATGTTTTTAGATGGGAGCAGAATTGGCTCAGTCACAGGAAGCAGAGGGTGATGGTGCGAGGAACCCATACAGAATTGACAAATTTTGTAGTATTGTCTGAAACAGAATAAACAGATGGTGGGCTACAACTCATCTTTTCACATCGACTTTAATATCTGATCACTTCTTTTTTATTTTGGGCACTGTGTAACTTTCTGAACTTGAACTTTCGAGTGTCTCTGCCACGACGTATCACCAACAAATAGTACATTTTTCATTGCCTCCACTTCACATTCATTGAAATTCTTCTTTTTCCCATGTAAGGGGGCTACACAAAGACTCCATGGTGCTTTAGTGGACAGCTACAAGAACTTGTGCATGCACTTTGTTATAATGGAGTTTTGTTCTCAGGGTATTCAATAACGGTGCTATTATTGTATTTCATTTCCCTTAGTGTTCTGAATAGACTTTATCACCTCCTGGTGTTGCTAAAACTCTGAAAGACATCAACGTTGCGGTTTATCAATATTCTGTTCTAAGATATTTTTTTCTGCGGGTGGGCTGGCACCCTGCCCGGGGTTTGTTTCCTGCCTTGTGCCCTGTGTTGGCTGCAGACCCCCGTGACCCCTGTAGTTAGGATAAAGCGGGTTGGATAATGGATGGATGGATATTTTTTTTAATTCCTATTTTTTATTTTATCTCAGAATCCCTTTGATTAGTGATGGCGCCTCTTGAAGTTTAACCTTTGCATCTTATTTCAGTATTCAACAAGAATCCACTCCTGCCATCCCATGTCAATCTTACACATACACCTTCTCATCCATCCATTGTTATAAACTATTTGGCAGTACAGTTGTTGTTTACTCCAAATTCTTCCCCAATGCCACACAAACTTGTGCCCATCGAGCCAACGCCCCAATGTCAGCTGGAGGAGTGCATTTCCTTCATAAATCCCAGAAGACCCAACTGAAGGCTTTGCAGCGTGACGCTGCCTTTAAGCTGAGCTGTGAAGAGAGGCGAGTGGTGAGAAGCGATTGTGTGTGGTCATGACGTACTGTCGATGAGATCTTCGTTTCTTGTAAAGTAGATACATTACCTGTCACTTGTATGCTAATTAGCACTGTTTTACTGTAAAAGTGCAGGAAGTGGCAAAAAGAAGATGAAGGCAGAAAGAAAACCGGCAAGTCAATGATGCAGCAGCGTCTCTTTTTTAAGTTTTGAAATTAATTCATTAAGACGCTGAGGTACAAATACGTAGCAGTTTGTAAAGGCAAATGCACTTTATGATTACAGAGAGGAGGGTTGTGGCCCCCATATATCCTCTATTGGAAAAATCCACTTAGGCTAGAGGGGAAAATTAGAAAATTCATGTCTTTTAGAGGGGAAAATGTAAATGTGGTGAGGAGCAGCTTGGATCTTCAGCAGAAGCAAAATCAAGAGGGTGAACGTGGGAAGACACAGGATAGACGTATGTTGGGAGAGGCTGACAGCGGACTGAAAAGCCAGTTCTCTGCAGAGCTCACTGAGCCATCCATGAAATCTTCAGATCTCTGCAGTCCTATCTGTTCTGGCCCAAACAAACATTCTGAGAAAATCACCTTGTCGATTCTGCTCCTCATGTTAGCACATTACAGTTGATTATATTTGTCCTGAAATCTCCCCTAATCTGAGTTTCATCTCATTCCTAAAGAGATGTTCCACCTGTGCACCAGAAGAGCCTCCCATTCACTGGAGTAAACCTGTGCACTAATCTCCTCTAATAACTACTACTACTTTTTTTGCATTAGAGGCTTTGGACTTTCGATGCATCTCCACAAGGTCCTTAAAATGCTCGTATGCCTCAAACTCTGGGGGTGACAACTCTGGGCTGTATGAACTCTTACACAGGAACATAAGAACAATCTGGATGAGAAGAGGCCATTCCACCCAACAAAGCTCACCAGTCCTTTCCACTGAACTCCTCCAAAATAACATCAGGTTGAATTTTGAAGCTCCCTGAAGTCCTGGACATCCAAATCACAAGGACAGAAATGGGAAATCTGAGTGAGAGACGAAAGAGGGAATCATCCATCCATCCATCATCACCTGCTATATCCTAACTACAGGGTCACGGAGGTCTGCTGGAGCCAATCCCAGCCAACACAGGGTGCAAGGCAGGAAACAAACCTGGGCAGGACGCCAGCCCACCGCAGAAGAGAGAGAATCACTACAGTAGGATATTGAAGCGGCCTGCAGACAGGGACACATGTTGATTGACTGCTGCCCACCACTGCCATTGTCTGGACTTTGGTGATTGACAAAAAGCTCTCTAGGACAATGATTATCAACCTGTGGCACGTAAGCAGACAACAGCTGGGGGTACACAAAGGAGCACAAAAAAATTAAAAACAAAATGTCCTTCAACAGGACTGTGTTACACAACTGATGAATTCAACTCTGAATCATAGGCTGTGGCTGAGCTCCATTTCTTCCATTCAGCCTTTTCTCCTCTTCCATGTCTTTCACCTGCGGCAACTCAAAGTCTCCTGCTTCATCTCGCTCCCCGTCTCCTTCAGCTGACCGCTAATGTGGAAGAATAACAAATGATGAATAAAGGCAAACGGTAACAAATATCCATAAGAAAAAAATCAAAACATATCTAACATTTCATTTTTTGTGTTCATTGAAAGCGATCATCTCTGACAGAGGTGCAAATGTCTGCTTACCTTCGGTCCTCCTTAATAAATAAATCCAGGAACAGGCGGACTTAAATGTATGAAAACCAGAACCCAACATTTTTTCTTTCTTGACCTGAATCTTTATGTAGCTTATTAATTATTTTTCCCCTTTGCTAATCCAATTGATGTGTATCATTCCTTTACTCGTAAATGAAAAGTATGGAAATGTGAAACTCTTACATCTTTATTCCATATCAAAACCAATTACTGTTGTACGTTAAAAAGATTTTATTAAAATCAATATTTGTCATACGTAAGAAGAATAAAAAGACACAAAGTGACGCAAACAACTGGATGTCTTCCACAGTTTTGGGACCAACCAGACAAACATTGTGGTCACCCAGAGTGCAAAGCTCAGTGGTAGGGACTGAGAGGAATGCTGAGGACATGATGGCTGATAGTACTGAATAAGACGACAGAGACATGTAGAGGTGAAGCCACATGAAGATTTGAAAATGGACAAAACTTGTACTGTATGTAAAAAGAGATAGAACGCTGATGAAGAGTCGGAGTCGTGAGTCCAGCATCAGGAGAGTTCAGGCAGATGAAATTTTGTACAAACAACATCCTCTTAAGTCCCTGGGAAGAAGCAGCACACCGGACAGTAGCCGGGATGTAATGAAAGTCTGAATACGAGTCTCAGCCACATTGTATGGAAACACATCTGAGCTCGGATGTGTTATTTACAGTAAATAAAAGAAAAGTGTTGTGGAAAGTCTATTAATATGGAGTTCAGATATAGAAATGTGGAACTGAGGATTCGTCATCTCTGTAGGGGGATTAATAAAACTCGACTCACACTTGCATTCCTCCTCAGTATGCTGAGCCATGTTCAGTCAGCAAGACCCCAAATCCAGACTGACAATACTGACCAACTGTATTTGGCTGGAAGTCCACCTCTTTAAAAGCACATTTCTGGATGGCAGTATATTATTATATTTAAAATGGTTTTGATTTTATTTTTAGCTCCAGAGCATCAGCAGAACACTGAGAAGGCAAACAATGGCTCCTGCCTGTGCTCTCTTTGCACCTACCAAGCAGGTAACACCATTTCTGTCATATAATAATAACAGCTGAGGTTTAGAATAGTGTCATTGAAGTGATCTGTTGTGACACCAGTGGCTCCTGTGCAAAAGAAGGGCCATATGTGGAAAAGTAAAAAAGTCACACCGGTGGTCACGATTTATAAAAGTGTATCCAAGGAGGGTCATTTCTACGCTCTGCCATCAGGCTCTAAAATGAGTGACCCCTTCAGCCAAGGTGGTCCTGTACTCTCTATAACCCTGTAAATTATATCAGGATTAAAAAGGTGTCTATCTATCTATCTATCTATCTATCTATCTATCTATCTATCTATCTATCTATCTATCTATCTATCTATCTATCTATCTATCTATCTATCTATCTATCTATCTATCTATTATATAGTGCCTTTCACATCTATCTATCTATCTATCTATCTATCTATCTATCTATCTATCTATCTATTGTAATAAGCGGAGACCAGAGACGTGGAAAGGTTTGGGGCAGCCACCCGTTTAATTCGGTTTCCGGCTGCAAAAGTCTTTGAGGCATTATAACAGTTTGTACAACAACAGAGTCCAAAACAGAACTGCCTGCCTAAGCAAAGGCAGTGAGCTTTATAGCACAGAGGGCGGAAATGATGTCGCCCTCTGGGCCGAACTGGAAGTGACATCATCCTTGGGGCCGGAACCGAAGTGACCTCACATTCTTGGGGCCGAACCGAAGTGATGTGTCCTTCCTGGAAATGGCGGCTCCTGGTGGGATTTCCGGTAAGACCTGCAGAGAACTCAGAAAGAGCGCCAGTGCACTCCTACTGGGCAGATGTATAAACAGTATTTCTAAGCCCTTCAGCTGCTTCCCATGCACACGCAGGTGACAAGACTCCTCAGCCCAGACCCTTGGGTCGGGCGCACCTGCACCTGAGAGGTCGTGGGCCCGGAGAGGGCATCGGCGCTGGCATGAAGAGGACCCCTGTCGATGAACGAAGCGTGATATTTGTACTGCTGCAGGTCAAGAAACCACCTCGTGACCCGTGGATTCACTCCCTGTGAAGGGCCATCCACTTCAGAGGTGCATGATCCGCCACCAGAGTGAACACGCCACCCAAGAGGTAGTACCGCAGCTGAGTACCGCCCATTTGATCGCCAGAGCCGCTCTCACCCCCACGTACCTGGTCTCCCCTGTCCAACAGTTTCCGCTCAGGTACATAACGGGTGTTCAACACCGCCGACGCTTGGCTCAACACGCACCCAAGCCTGTGTCCGCGCCGCCTGGAGGATAAAAGGGAGAGAGAAGTTAGGGGAGATCAAGATAGGTGCTGAAGTCAGAGCCCTTTTAAGTCACTGAATGCAGCCCCGCTTGTCAGACCATACCACCGTATTAGGAGCTCTTTCTTTGTCAAGTCGGTCAAGGGCGCCGCCTCTCGGAGAAGCGAGGCACAAACCGGGCGGTAGTACCCGCCAAACCGAAAGGATTGACTTGCCGCTTGGTTTGCGGACGGGCCAGGCCATTATGGCTTGCAACTTGGAACACTGTGGCCTCACAGTACCCCGCCCACTAGGTAGCCCAAATATTTGGCTTCCTCAATCCAAAGAAACATTTCTTGGGGTTGATCGAGCCCGCCTCCCATGTCCGTAATACTGCTGTGACCTGCTGTATGTGTTCCTTCCAGGTGCTGGAATAGATGACAACGCCATCCAGATAGGCAGCACAGAACGAAGTTATGGGGCCGGAGCACTTTGTCCACCAGACGCTGAAAAGTCGCAGGCTCCTGTAACCCAATGGAAGGACACGATACTGCCAGTGTCCGCTAGGAGTGCTAAACGCTTTTTCCTTCGCGACTCGCTAAAGGAACCTGCCAGTCCCCCTTTGTCTTGTCAAGTGTAGTCAAGAATTTGGCTGGTCCCAGTCTCTCGAGGAGGTCATCCACGCGAGGCATGGGATAAGCATCAAATCGGAAACTTGGTTGAGCCGACGGAAGTCATTGCAAAACCTCCAACTGCCGCCAGGCTTAGCAATCAAGACGCATGGGACTGGACCAGGGACTACTACTTTCCTCGACATTCCTAGTGCCAGCATTCGCTTGATTTCCAGTTCCACTTCTACTTTCTTTGCCTCCGGAGTCTGTAGGGTCGCCACGGACGCATCACCCCGGTCAGTCAATATGTCGCGCGAATCAGAGAGGTCCGACCTGGTTGTTCACTTACCACCTCTGGGACAGAGCGGATAGCTGCTTCGAGCCTTGTTTCTGCCTGGGGATAGCTGTTCACAAATTAAGGGAACTTACTTCAAGAGAGAGCAGGGTTGTCCGGAGGAGGGATCGATCCCTCTCCTTCCACGGTTTCAGCAGGTTTACATGATATATTCGCCAGCTGGTCGGCGCATTGGGCTGTTTCACCAAATAGTCAACCAATCCCTTCCTCCTTAATTTCAGAGGGGCCTAGCCAATGCGAGCAGTTTAGAGTGAGAAGTTGGAACCAATACCATGACGACGATCCCCCGTTGGAACTCCCGGAGAGTCGCCACGGTCATAAGGCGGCCTGTGCTGATTGTGCCTCCTCTATATGACTTTTAGAATCGGTCTTATTGCATCAAATCTATCGCGAATTGGGCTTATATATTCCAAAATATTAGTGGAGGGCTGTGCCTCCCCTTCCCAGCCCTCTTTAAAATATCCACTATAAACCCCGGGCTGTCTTCCGTGATAGTAATTCAAATGGAGAGAACCCCGTAGAGGCTTGAGGAACTTCCCGTAGGCAAAGAGGACAAGGGGAGGAGTTGGTCCCAATCCTCCCATCCTTGCTGACTACCTTACGTAGCATTTGCTTGAGAGTTTGATTAAATCTCCACTAGCCCATCGGTTTGAGGATGATACACCGAGGTTTTAAATGCTTTATTTTCAGTAACTTGGCAGTCTCCTTGAACGCTTCCGAGGTAAAAGGCGCTCCTTGGTCCCAGGACTTCTAGGAATGCCTACCGCAAAAGACTCCTACTAGTTCCCGGCAATATTTTTAGTGGTAGCGCAATGGAACGGCTTCAGGGAATCGGGTAGCATAATCCACGCAGGACGAGTATATATTTATATCCTCGGCTGAGGGTTCTAGGGGGGTTCTATTCCCCCAATCCCATCAAAAATCAAAAAGGGGGAAAGGGGCCAGAGGGGGCCCGGTCCCTACAGGGAAATTTTCCGCGGACATCCGGGCAGGAAATGCAAAAACGAACCTCCTCGTTTAAACCCCGGGCCCGAAAAAACGGGCTTAATTGCCTAATGTCTTATTGGGCGAGATGGCCTCCCAAAAGGGGTGTGCTAAATTAAAAAACCCCCCCGGGAGGTCCAGGATTGCAACAACCCCGGGCCTTCCCCCCAGTTCAGCGACCATACAACAAAACTTTTTCAATGAAAAAGAGGGCCTGGGCATATCGGGCGGGCCGCCGGGAAACCCCCTTCTTTTTTTTCAAAATCCCCTTCCCCTGTTTCTCTTGAAAGAAGCGGGGTTTCTCTAAATGAACAAACAATTCAGAGAAGGGGCGGTCTGACCTCAGGGGCGGAGATTCTCCCCTCGCCCCGGGGGCCTAATGGATGGCTAGTAGCCCCGGGCGGTCCGGGGTTCTTCGCCCCTCTTGGCCTACCCTCCTGTCGGTGATTACGGTTGGAAACCTTGAATGAAACGTTTTCATCTATAGAGGCCATAAGCTTTTTGGGGAAACCTTTCCCTGTCACTATTAGACCAGTCTCGCCAGGATTGAAAAAGGATCCGGATGCACCCTTCGTGCTTGAAAGGGGTTTCCCCCGGCATCGCAAAAGGCGGGTTTAAAAGTTTCTCCGGGAACATTTTAGCTGGTTTATTTTTAACCAGTTGCGGGGAGAATAAAAAGGGCGAACAACGAAACACCGAATCAAAGGGTGTTATTTTTTGTCCATTAATAAAAAGGGTCCCCTTGTTTATCCCCAAGTTGCTAAGGCACAAAAACCCCCCCTTTTCCTACGGGCCGCCTTTTTTCCCGAAGGTCCAAGCCCGATGGCCCTGAGTTCGGGAAAAGGCTCTGGTTTGGGGGGAAAGGGCTGCTTTATAGGACATGCTCGGGGAGTCACAGGCGGCTGTTCTGCCTTCCCCGGTTTTTGCCGGGTTCTGGGTTTGAAAGGGTTTTAGCAGCTCGCCATAAATGGGGTCGCCCCCGGCCGGGGAAAAAACCTGGGTAGCCTTTTGCGAAAAAAAAGGCCACTTTTCCCCTTTGGAAGGGGGTCAACTCAAATGGCGGGGTACCCACCCTGTTGCCGAAGCCCTAGCCTGCTCTGACGCCCTTTTTGGTTAAAATCCCCGTTTGTATTTCCTTCACCTCCGGCCTGGGGAAACCCCTCTTCGGGACCTTGGTCGTGGGCCTCGGGTTTCCTGCCGGGAACATACTGACCACTGGTTTTTGAAGCCAGACGCCAGTGGGTCCCTCTACCTTCTCCACAAGATGGGTGGTCCCCGGGGTTTTGCTGGGGCAGAGCCTGCACCGCTTTTCCTGCCCTCCCGCCCAAAAATCGGCCCCCGGTCTCACCCACCTGGTTCGGAGGGGTCCGTTTCCCGGAACCATCCCCGCTCGCCACTTAATAAGTGGGAAAGAGGAGGGGAAAGGGTTTGGGGGCCCCCCCCTTTTACGCCGGCTCAAAAGTCTTTGAGGCATTCAAGAGTTCGTTACAACAATAAAAAGCTGCCTGCCCAAGCAAAAGGGAGTGAGCTTTATAACAGGGGGCGGGAAATGTGACCTCTGGGCGGGAAAGGAAATACATCACCTGCGGGGGGCCCGGGAAATGACCTCATTCTTGGGGCGGAAGGGGTATTTTCCTTCCTGGGAAAAGGCTCCCTTGGGGTTTCCGGGTAAGACCTTAGAGAACCAGAAAACGCAGTGCACCCCCCCTGGGCAGATGTATAAACAGTATTTCTAAGCCCTTTTTTTTCTTCCCATGCCCTTGGACACTATCTATCTATCTATCTATCTATCTATCTATCTATCTATCTATCTATCATCTATCTTCTATCTATCTATCTAGTGTATGCAACACATCAATAATGGGTATAATACGAAAAGATGGAAGGAGAAGTACCATCATGGATTACTGAGCAGCACGAGCCCACATCACCGTACAGTGCATTTTACTAAAAGCTAATTAATTCCATACTAGAAATACCATCCACTCAGTATTCTGTTCGCTTTTATCCATCGACTAACCGTCCATTTTCTGAAGACATTTTCTCCAGCTTGACAGACATAAGAGGCGCCTATCCTGCTAGATGGTGTCAGTCGTGTGCAGGGTCTCAGTCACCCCAGTATAGACTCACACGTGCACTCGCGCTCACTCCTACCAGAGCAGTTCAAAGCCACCAACTCACAATCAACAACACGCTTTGTAAAATGTTTCTAATGGGAATGTAATGACATTCCTATGTCAACAGTGTCTCATTTATAGTGCTGGGTGTACAATACGTTTACAGTCATTAGACCAACACCTAACACAGCAAACGTCTGACTTGTCTTTATGACCTAAAGAGCCAAAAGCTCATCTTTTTTTTGCAATTCTTTCATCTGTGCTTATTCATTCAGCACTACATTTACGTAAACAGGGCTAAAGACACTTGTGGATTCAGCTGTGAAATATAATTCAGATCTCGTGAGTGCAAAATACCCGAGTGAGTGCAGCTCAGAGTTTAGTTTCACCAAAATTCTAAAACGCATTGGTGCTACGCTACAAGAGAAGTCTGCACCATTAGCACACGCCTTTTCATCTCAGGTGAAATTTCCTTTCAATGTATAAAATCACAATTTGTTCTTGTGCAGAGTATGAAAGTGGAGGCTTGTTGAAGAGCATTGACCTGCAAGCACACACTTCAAAATCACAGATCTTTAGGTGAGTTTTGTGGGTCCTCATAGCTCCATGTTGATAAAGAGCCATTTATACCAGGAAGGGTTTTTTGCATATGAAGTTTCTTCTTTGTGATTTGCAACACTTTCTAATATGTGGAAAAAACAGAAATCTTTAGTGTTTGGTGAGCTACCTAGCAGGACTACAATAGAATAAGAAAACCTGAACTTAGCCTGTGTTATGGTATGCAGCAGAGTCTTTAAATTCAGTTTGAGTATTCACAAATCTGTTACCTTTAGTGAGTGGTATTTACTGCATGGAGCAGCCAGCCCTAAATAAGTGACAGTTCTTATTATTTTAAAGGTGAGTCAGAAACCGGAGGCCTCATGAATAAACAAAAAGTGTGTACGTTCCACGCCACATCATGATGTATAAAACCTAAACCTGGCGTAAAGCCACACATTCTCACGCCAGCACAATCCATTGCATACGCAGGTTTTTGACTTGTTTTGCAAACTACAGCCCCCAACATAAAAAGCAGTGCTACTGTTCCTGTGGGTTTGCCTTTTAGATTACATCCCTGACGTAGCTTTATCAAAACACTGAAATTAACTGCATATCATTTTAGTTTAAAGCATCTGATTGTAATCAACTGTAACCATATAATGGCATGGAGGCCAAACTATCACAAGGGGAATTGCTGGTTTACGAATTACTGTCAGACCACTGAGAGTATTTTAACGACTGTATCTGAGTGGGAATCACAGCGACAGCAGCATCAGAAAGCTATATGGAGATTGTGTCAACAGCGGAGAGAATTATCAGGGAAGCTTCTAGCACACGGTGCTTCAGCTATGCATACAGTCTATTTGAATTTCCCTCTCATTCAGCAAACACTTAGAGCCTTTCCCTTAGGACCTGGGTTCAGAAACAGTTTCACCCCAAGAGCCCTAACGACCTCAATCAGTCCATCAAGTGCTTTTTTGTAGAACTTTTTAGACTTAGAATTACAATGACCTCACTGGAAACTGCATTAAGTTGTAATATTGCACAAATGTGCCACTTATGCTTTCATATTGTATATTTTAATTTTTTTTATTGTATTATTATTTTTAAATTTTTTTTATTATTATATCATCTTATGGGAAAAATAAGTTTATGGAGGATTTGCATATTGAATCTCATTCTATCATAAAAAACAATAAAGGAATTCAATTCAATTCAATAGAAAGATATTTACAGATGATGATGACTGGCTTTGTCGATTTAGATTTCCAGGTGATGTCTTGAGTTTGATATTATTTTAAGGTGAATTCAGTAAAGTATGTATATGACATTACACGATAAATAACAATAATTGGGCAGCACGGTACACAGTGGTAGTGCTGGCTCTCAGAGTTAGAGACCAAACTTCTAGTGAGAGTTTGATGTTCTTCCCCGGTTCGCGTGGGTTTCCTCCACAGTCCAAAGACATGCAGGTTAGGTGCATTGGCGATCATAAAATTGTCCCTTTTTGTGTGCCCTGCGGTGGCTGGGGCCTGCCCGGTTGTTCCTGCCTTGCATGTGTTGGCTGGATTGGCTCCAGCAGACCCCCGGACCCGTAGTGGGATATAGCGGGTTGGATAATGGATGATGGATAACAATAGTTGACATCCCAGCAAGCATCTTGGGAGACAGGAACAATCTTCTGAAAGGGCCAGCTACGCCACCACTCACGCACGTGTCCCCATGTTTAATATGCTTTAAATTAAATTTTATCCTGAAATAATCAAGTATACAAATTAGTATTTAAATTGTTCAGAGACTGTAACATCATGAATGTAATGTATTCTGTGTCCGTTAAAAGAGAAAGTCCATTTAAGAAGCACGAGGATCCCCAAACACAGAGTACACAGAAGAAACACATAGAAAATGAAGCATTTAACGTCCGCTTTAGTTACGATGATCAGAGAAACCTAGTAAATTTAACATTGATTTTAAGATTAAATGTACGATGTTCTACTTTATTGACAAACTACCAGATTAAAGTGGAATTTCAACCTTTTTTACATTCTATTTTTTTCTCTGTCCCCTAAATATGTGAGCGGTGGCTACAACTCCCCTTTTTCACGCTGATTTTGAAATCTGCCCATGGGCACTGTGCAATTATCTGAACTTGACCTCGAGTTTGTGTATCACCCATTAACTTTCTTTTATTTATGCCACTGCTTGCCAAGGAAATGTACGCTTTTCCTCCTCTTGATTCTCTGAAATTTTTTTTTATGTGCTTTTGCCATTGTTTTTTAACACTGAAGAGGAAGGTGATAATGATATTGATTTGCACTTTGGGGGATGGCAGGCTTGCCCCATGTGTTACTTCAGCTGACCAGGATTTATGTAGCAGAAGAAGTGGAAGTTGGCGAAGCACACATTTACGCACATTTCTGCTTTTGACTGTCCGTGTTAGTGTGAATTCTGACACAGGCTCGTTATACATGAGGCCCCCAAGATTTGTGTGAGGCAAAGGGAACTGTGAAATGTGTGGGCACTGCCAGAAGAGGAAGGAGAGAGCTGCCAGCCGTCCTGGCCATGGAGTACCCTTAGGGTGCAATAGTCCTGGCTCTCTACCCACAAAACTTTTAAAACCCCAGAGACCTTCACACTTTCACAGTTCCCACAATTGAAAATCATTCATGAAAGAAATTTAAGGGGCAGTTTCACAAACGTGTGCAAGATGAAACTATTTCAAAGAAAACGAGATCTGCTCGGGCCCAAGGAGGTTACAGCTGAACATTATCTGCAAGGAGTAAGAGAAATGAGGAGAAATCTCTGTTTTATCAACTCACGACATAATAACATTATATTAAATGATATTTAACTTGTATGCTTTATTTAGCAGTTTCTAAGTGAATGAATTGAGTGACATTGGAGCACATTACAGACACCACTTTCACATTACATTGTGATTTAACAGGAAGTAACATTGTGAAGAAGGGGAAATGCAAGCAGAGACAGGAAGTGCTGAAAACAGCATGAGCTCAACGACTCAAAGTGTCAGCAGGAAGGAAGGAAGCTGCAGAGGCTCATTTGAAGATCAAGTTTAGATGGAAAGGTTTTGTGAGACCACCTGAAAAGGGCTGTTAGAGCTGCTCTTTTTAAAAAAAGTCAGCTAAACAAATTGAAGGGATAAATGATATATTAACATGTTGAATTTGGGATATGCAAATGAGGCAAGAGCAATGGGAAGGATATGCAAATGTAGAGCAAACTTTTGGGAAAGAGTGTAACTATCTACTGAATGAATATTGTGTGTTTAAACTCAAATAAGATGACCAGTCAGTGTATCCTTGTAAGAAAATGTAAAATGGACTTGTGGAATTGTTTTATTTAACTTATACTTATAATTAGTTTAAATAATTCAGGTTAAGAGAACAGCAAGACCAAGGGTACAAATTTTAGTCATCCATTTTTAACTGTTTTTAACGTAAAGTGAAAAAGAAAAACTAAAACCCTAGTTATAACAGTTATAACATGCAAGGAAATAAATGTAAAACTATCTCTATAAAAATAATCCCTAAACCTACAGCCAGCGTGGTTTATAAGAGAGAAAGATCTACATCGTTTTGACTTCTCTGAGCAGGCGGCTGGAGTAGAAGACAAAGCAAACCCTACAGCGTGACAGGAATTTGCTTCAACCTCCAAAACAACAGCAAAGAATGAATGAAAACTGCTGGCATCACCTGTGACCTGCAAAGGTGGATCTGAAATTGGACAATAAGAAGAAACAAAAAGATAAGAGGAAACTTAAGTGAGGGATACCAACTAATAAATTACCCACAGCACAGGAGGCAGCCTGCATTGCAATAGACAGCTGGCTGAACTCACACAGTGGGACCCCCAAAAGTGGAGCAGGATGACCCCAGAATACCCAGAGAAGTAGGCGCTGGTGGGTCACAGTTACACAACACCACATGGGAAGAAGTGCACACTGATAACGGGTATCAGTGCCAATTAACATGAAATCCAATAAATCACTTCAGATTGAGAGAATAAAGGCTTAAATAAAATAATATTTTGTATACTCTTTTAATACAGTTACAATGTTAAAAAGAAGAAACACAATGGATGTCTGAAACTTGAAAGTTAATACACTTAGAGAAGGACTGGGAGTTACAGTACTGGTACGCTACAGACATCAAGACAGTGGACAGAAGTGATCAGCACTCAAAGTCTAATAGAACGCCAATGGGAGCGTATAAGGGAACCCCAAAAGACTTACTGCTTCACACCTAATAACACACATGGTGAGGCCTCAGCTGGAGTCTGTAATAGAGTTAGCTCCAGGCTACAAAAGGACAAAGCAGTCACAATAGAAGGTCAGAGAAGAGCTGATCCAGGGTCTGGATTACGGGGCAGCTGCAGGGATAGAGCTATGAGGAAAGTTTAAAAGAGCTTAGCCTTTACAGAGCCGACCTGATTGACGGGACTTTAAAATGAGTTCATCAAGAACACAGGGATATCAAAAAAAAAAAACAAAGAGACAAAGAATAAGCCACCAAGTAGAGCTGGTAGACAGTAGGGCTTAGAGACCTTCATAACTTAACTTGACTTTATTTTGCACAATCAAGGTGAACAGAAAGGATGAGCTTGCTGGGCTGAATGGCCTGTTCTTGTCACAATTGTTCACTGGTTATTTAGTTTTGATTCTTCTGTCACTACTGTATTTTAACCGTTCTTTTACCTTTAAACACATTTTAAGTTAGAGACATTCAAAAGTCAGGTTTGATTAACTTTGTGACGTTTATGCTGTACAATACCCCATAATACTAACCGCCTTTTCTTTATTTCAGAAGTGAATGTCTGCCTTTATTTTGACTACGACTTGCTTTAGTTGTGAGCGGGCTTCCTTTTACCAATTGTGAAGGAAAAGTTAAAAGATGAAATATCAAGACATGAAAACACACATCTCTTTCAAAATAACAAGTTTAAAGCTGTCCTGGATGAAACGTTTATTTTTATACAATAAATTATAAGATGAAGAAACTGCAGATGCCTGTAAAATGTTAGAGCCACCCCAACAGTGCCTCATTTGGGCAATTACAAGAAGTAATGAATATGATGAAGCTTATGGAGACTCTGGACTTGACCAAGTGGTAGTGGTGCCTCTCCAGGTGGGAAGCCTTCAAATGGAAGACAGGGTGTGTGTTCCCCAGATGTCTCAGTGTAGGACTGACTGGGAATTGTATTCTGGTCAGCAGTCCCATCGGGACGCCCAGGCTACCCTCGAGCTCTGGGAACAGAGCAGCCTGTTTGCAGGGACTTGTGCTGACTCAGAACTGCTGCCTGGTTATGACCAGATGTCCAGAAAGAAGCCCTCTTAACTCGGGGATAGAAGGGCACAGCTCCCTGGCATAAGAGGATGAGAGAAGAAAGCAGAAAGGAAGGTGGTGTGAGAAAAGTATATAACTTGAAGAAGAAACAAAAAAACAAAAACAAAAACGAGAACAACAGACTGTAATTTAAGGACTTCATTACCTAAACAGAACAAAAGATGAAGAATTTTTACATAGACCACCTAAAGATATGTTTAAACAGGTCATGAAGAAGGACAATCCCACTGGATGGATCTGATATTCTATCATTCGGGAACACCTCGGACGTTTTTATCCATTCACCTTCACCCAATGAACTTACCTCTTACGTAGTAAAGCAGGAGCTGTGTGTTGAGGCAGGTGATTTCACATAACTACATAAAGTATTGTCTCCTTGTTGTTCTGTCTACAAATTTATTATTAATGTAGCACCCAGTTGAGACACATCTCTAAAAGCACACATCAGTCCAAGTCCAAAAAGAAAAAGCTACAACTTAGTCAAAGATCCAAAAGTTAAATTCCTCACAGAAGGTCAAATGAGGTAAATTTGCACACCAACAATTAACGCTTGTATCTGCAATTTTGATGACCTGGAAGTGGTGGCACTAAACTTCATACCACTAGGTTGCAATCTAAAGGTGACTGACTGTTGTTGTTGTGTGTAATACAGAAGTATGGGACCTTTATCGTCCACTTTGAGCATTGAAGCTACAAGGTTGAAATGCTCTTAATATTGAAAGCACACCTCCATTTTAGCTGCTCTATCAAAATCATTCATCTTTTCGGCACTATAGGGTGGTCCAGATCTGATTATGCAATTTTCATAATTTATTAATATTATATATAAATATTATATATTTATTAATAACTTATTAAGTATATTACTTAGAAAATCACCCAAAAATCCTGACCATTGAGGAGTGGTGAACAGACGACATGAAGAATCGTCTTTTGCCAAACGGGAATCATCCCGATAAATCAAAGTCATCCAGATGATCTGGATCTGAATAATAGATCTGGACCACCCTGTATTATGTGATTGGAATTTTTTGGGACAATCACTTTGGGTGTTATCACTGTACTTTCATTAAGTTTCTATCTGATTTCGGATGGATTTATACAATCTATGGATTGATCAGGAATTTTAGAATTTGGTGATCACAGATCAGTTTTCTCATAGTTTTGTTTCTCATGTACATTGAGAAAGTTGAGAAGCTTAGAAATTGAAAATGTCTCCCTTTGTCATTTCATTCCCCCACAATTCTGGGACTGTGACCCACCTGTGATGTCATTGGAGTGACATTTTAAAAAGTCACTCTAAATATCCCCCCAAGTTTCCCATAATTCACAGATAAATTTGAACTCAAATCCTTCTAAACCTTTAATTCCTTACAGCTTTGTGATTTCTTGCTCTTGATTCCATTGATTGTTATTTATGTTTCCTGTTTGTTCAAAGAGAGGATTTACTTTCTTTTCCCGATGTTAGCTTGCCTTAAGTCTTGCATCTCTAGTCCTCTACATTAACAATGCTCTGTCTCACCCTAGTCAGGATATTAGGTTAACCACTCGCTACATTGTTCTCACCACCACAGAAGACTTGGCCAATCAGATTAAGTGATGATTTTAAATTTATTTGCATCCATTCCCAATCTGAACACTCATAAAGTTATAATGGCGGGGACTTCAATTGTGTTCTAAATCCACTTTAGATAGGACTTCCTCCACAGGGGAAGGGCATCTAACACCCAAAGTTAATACAAGTTTATAACTGCCCACAACTTATCAGACCCTGGAGGTTTTAAACCCAAATTCAAGAACATATTCTTTCTACTCACCAGTACATCATTGCTACTCAAGGATGAATTTTTATAGACAAAATTCTTACCTAAGATTTAATCTTGCAAATACGATGCTATTGTTATTTCTGACCATGCACCTATGATCTTGGAGCTAAAATTACTAAGCCCCATACACTCACCCGAGATGGCGCCTCAACCCTTCTATTAGCTGACGAAATTGTACGGGAATTATATCCAAACAAATCAATTCTTTCTAGAGACAAATACATCCCCGAGATCTCTGAGGAATACTCTGGGAAACTCTTAAAGGGCCCTTTTTAAGAGGACAGATTACATCATATCTTTTCCCCCAGAAATAAATCCAAAGCCAAGAAAGTAGCAGAGATAAAAGCAAATTACTAAAATAGATGAAGAACCGCCCAGACTACCCAAACGAGACCCCTACATAGGAGAAGGCAGGCTCTACATTCGAAATAAACCTCTTGACAACTAAAGAAACTGAACAACTAATCTACAAATCCAGACATCATTACTATGAACATGGAGAAAGCTAATAAGCTTTAGGGTCAACAAATTACAAGCAAGAAGTGCACAACGCAATCTTGGTAATCACCAACATAACGGAGATAAAATCGTCGAACACAAAAAATATAATGACACTTTTAGAGACTACTATAAATCCCTATATACTACAGTGTAAATAAGACAATACACAATCTAAAGCATTTCTGGATACATTACAGATACCACAAATAACGCTTTTTGTGTGGGGGGAACTTGATAAACCTCTGGCGTTATCAGAATTACTAGATGCTATAAAGTCACCAAGGCGGGAAAGCAGCAGGCCCCGATGGATACCCTGCAGAATTTTACAAGAATTCTCCGCTCAGCTAGCTCCCCCCCTATTAGCAACATTTACAGAAGCCGAGATAACCAATCTCTTCCACAAACCTTTCACCAAGCACTAATCACTGTCTTTCCAAAACAAAATAAGGACTTATTCAATGTGCATCATACAGACCAATTTCACTTCTGAATAACTGACGTTAAAATACTCTCTAAAATCTTAGCCAGAAGGATGGAGAAAGTGCTCCCTTCGGTAATATCACAAGACCAAACTGGATTTATTAGGGGCCGACACTTATCTTTAAATCTTGACTCTGTTTAATGTAATATACTCACCAACTAAATCAAACACCCAGAAATATTATTATCATTGGATGCAGAAAAGCATTCGACATGATTGAATGGAAATACCTCTTTACTACATTGTAGAAGTTTGGGTTTGCCCGAACATTTGTGCATGGATTAAATTACTGTATACTAACCCAGAAGCTTCAGTTTGCATCAATAACATTTGCTCAGACTACTTTAAACTAGAACGTGCACTAGACAAGGATGCCCTTGTCACCGCTGCTGTTCAGTTGCCGATGAACCACTGGCAATACATTGTCGAAATACTGATCAGATAAAGAGGATTAGCAGAGAAGGACTAGAACAGAAAATCTCATTATATGCAGTTGATATGATACTGTATATATCGGATCTAGAAAATTCTGTGCCTGCAGTCTTAGCAGCACTCACAGAATTTCAAAAGATCTCTGGTCTCAGAATTAATCTGAATAAAAGTGTACTCTTTCCAGTGAATTCTCAAGCATATAATATTAGATTAGACACCCTACCTTTTATCATTGCAGAACAGTTTAAATACCTCGGGGTAAACATCACAAGTAAACATAAAGCTCTATATCAGCAAAATTTCACCATCTGCATGGAACAAATTAAACAAGACTTACATAGATGGTCAACCCTTCATCTCACACTAGCTGGAAGAATTAACACTGTTAAGATGAATATTCTTCCTAAGCTCTTTATTCAAAACATCCCAATATCATTAATAAATCATTCTTTAGCAATTAGATTCAACAATAACCTAATTTATTTGGAATTCAAAACATCCACGCATCAAAAGAGCTGACCCTACAAAGACCAAAAGGCAGAAGGGTATGGCTCTACCTAACTTCCAGTTTATTCTGGCATGCAAATATACAGGCGATAAGAACCTGGACACAAATAGAAGAACATACACTTTCTTGGACCGCATTAGAAGTAAAATCCTGCAGTACTTCTTTGTATTCCTTGCTCTGTGCTCCAATAAACACACGTTATCGGCAGTATACAAATAACCCAATCGTGCTCCACTCATTTAGAATCTGAAACCAATGTAGAAAGCATTTTAAGACGGAGAAGCTTCTATCTGTGGCACCTCTGCAAGAGAACCACCTCTTTCAACCTTCACAAACATATGCAGTTTTTAATATCTGGAAAAAATTTGGAATTAACTTGCTTAGAGATCTTTATATAGACAACGTCTTTGCATCCTATGAACAATTACATTCCAAATTTACCATTCCAGTTACACATTTCTTTCACTATCTTCAAATTAGGAACTTTGTTAAACAGAACCTTCCAGATTTTCCTCATCTTGCACCCTCATCCACGCTGGAAAAATTATTGCTCAATTTCAAGGAGTTAGACTCCATCTCACAATATATAAATCTTTACAATCCCTTCCTTCAAAGATCCGAGGACACAAAAAAAATCTCAATTTATATCAAAAGGGGGAAAAGGAGTTTTGGAAAAAAAAAAATAAAAAACCCCCCA